>NW_009610725.1:0-6224 GCF_000690535.1 Cariama cristata
TGTCCAAGTCCCTCTGGATGGCATCCCGTTCCTCAGGAAGGTGAATGACTGAATTTTTCAGTATGTTTGTATAGTGACTTTAGCAATTGTTACTAAAATATAATGCTAGTTTTTACTAAGGTCAGTGGTAATAATACTTTTTCCCCTCCCATTTAAAATACATTTCTTTATGATACTCATTATGGGAGCACTAAGATTTTTGCTTTCTTCAGAACAAGTCAGTGAGAGGCATAGCAGACAATAAGGTATTCAGTATATGAAACTTGCTGTAACCAGGTCCTGTCTAAAGTAGAGATCTTAATGAGCCCACAATTACTGTCATTTCAACATTGTCTTGTTAATGTTCACTTTGCATCAGCTGATGCTTGAATGAACTGTGTTTTCTTAATTGCTTAGAGCAAGCTGCTGGTTTTATTCAGAAGTGACAGTCTTCCTGCTATGCATTATTAATAGCCAAATACAGGTCTGTAATAACAGTGGTTGGCCTGTTGCAGTTATACGAAACTCCACAACACAGGAAACAAGTCGAAACAGATTCTGCTGAGGGTATCTCTTCTTGGTCAAGTGTTTTCAGACTTGTTCAGAGAGAACTACTGAACAGTGCTAGATGCTTCCTTGTTACAAGCGTTAAGTCGTGATACAGAAAAACATCGGCATCAAGTATCACTTGAATTAGTTCTTGAGACCTAAATAAAGTTTTTTTGTAAATTGAAAGCAATACTTAAATAAAATGCATAAGCCCATGTACCTATGAAAAATTCATCTAGACGCATAGTGTGCTTAACACAGTGGTTTTCTCTGTCTGCAAAGGAATTAGTCTAAATTCAAATAACACAAAGCTCTACTAGCACTTACAGCATAGATGTTTTAAAAAAAAAAGTTCCTCTGAAACTTACAAGACAAAGTCACTTTTATAAATAACTACTGTACAGCAGAAGAAAAAAAGCTTGGTAAAACCAGTAAGCAGTTCTTCCTGTGGTGTGCAAATGTTGAACAGAAGACAACCCTCTTGTTATCTTTCAGATGTCACAGCACCAAGTACATGCAGTTCAGCAGCTTGCGAAAGTTATGGGATGGCATGTGCTGAGTTTCAGTAATCATGTTGGTCTGGGGCCAGTGGAGAGTATTGGCAATGCATCAGCAATAACTGTAGCATCACCGAATGGAGACTATGCCATTTCAGGTAGTGTTTTCTGTTACAAATGTATGGAAAATCTTGACATTCTTATGTGAATTCTACGGGCTTTGTAAGTCTCTTTCTGAGATAGTCTCTAGACTTTTGCAGAATAATAGCAAAATACTCTAGAAACAATCTCTCTTGTTTATGGAATTGACACCTAAATAGAGTCAATACTTTGCCCAGTAAACCACTTAATATAAACCGGATTTAATTTACACAGGCTTGAAAATATTTCTTAAGACTAGCATAGAAAAAATAGATTATGGAAACCATCAAGATCGTGAGAGAAGGGAGCAAGGCAAACAACGGATCACAGCTCTGGACTTAGTGAGACCAGAGTTTGGTCTCTTCAGGCATCTTCTTGGAAGAATCCTATGGGATATCACCCTATGGGATAGAGAGAAGAGGGGTCCAAAAGACAAAAGAGCTTGTTGATTTTTTTTTTTATTATTTTTTTTTTCCCCAAGCATCACCCCTTTCAGGCTCAAGAATGGTCATTCCTTTGTGCAGGAAGTTGTGCAAAGGTGACAGAAGATTTGTGTGGATGAACAGGGAGCTCATGACTAAACTTATGACCAAAAAAAAAGGAAGCTACAAGAGATTATAAGTAGGACTAGTTGATCTGGGAGGAAGAGAGAGACTGTCCAAGCATTCATTGATGGGGCTAGAAAAGATAAAGTCTTTCTGGAGTTGACTCTGGTGAGGGACGTACAGGGCAACAAGAAGAGCTTCAGCAGGTATATCAGCAGCAAAAGGAAGACTAGGAAGATGTGGGCACAGGACATGGAGAAGGCCGAGGTACTCGATGCCTTCTTTGCTTTGGTCTTAGACTGGTCTTCAGGAATCCCGAGTCCCTAAGATCCATGGGAAATTTTGGAGCAAAGAAGACTTACCCTCAGTGACGGAGGATTGAGTTAGAGAACCTTTGAACAAACTAGACATACACAAGTTTGTGGGACTGGGTGGGATGTGTCTGTAAGTGCTGAGGGAGCTGATTGATGTCATTGTAAGGCCACTCTTGATCATCTTTGAAAGGTCATGGTGATCAGGAAGGGTTCCTGAGGACTGGAAGAAGGCAGATATCACATCGTGTGTTCAAGAAGGGGAATCTGGGGAACTATGGTCTGGTCAGCCTCATTGCAGTTCCTGGGAAAATGAGGCAAAAATACATTCCCAGAAGCAGTTTCCAAACATATTAAGGAGAAGAAGGTGATGGGGAGTAGTCAGCATGGATTATGAAGGAGAAATTACGTTCAATCAGCCTGATAGTCACCTCTTTGTAGAAGGCTAGCTTGGTAGGTGAGGGGAAAGCCAAGTGTTACCTCCCTAACTGCTCAGTTAAAAAACAAACACACACCACCACCCAACATCAAAACACAAAAACCCATTCAAGCCAATAGAACACCACCACCCTTCCACCAGTCTTGCAGAAATCTGTGATTAAAAGCAACAGCTATCCTGAGTGACTTCGTTCCTGTCCGTTTGAGATAAATCCACTAGAAACAATGTCTTTTTGATCACATTTTTCAACAGAATGGTGGGGAATACATCCAAGGTAAGAATTGGCAAGAAAAAAAAAAGCTTTGCCCTTCCTGGCATCATTAGGGAAAAATAAATGCAGTTGTAAGGTGTACATTGGGGCTTTTTGTCAAATGTTTCTCTGGTTTCCTCGAACCAAGAACACGCAGTGCTAAAGCAACAAAATCATAGAGAAGTGGGAGATGAGACAGAAAATTCAAAGAGAAAAATGAAAAAAAAACCAAAAGTAATTTCCCTTGTTTGCTTTCACCATGTTTGGAATTGAGTAGGAATCATGTATAGCATACATGATGAAGTATATTTAATATGAGGAATTCCTACAGTGTAAAAATGCTCATAAAAATCTCTGTTGATCACAGTACGTAATGGTCCGGAAAGTGGCAGCAAAGTTATGGTTCAGTTTCCACGGAGTCAATGCAAGGATCTCCCCAAAGGCGATGTACTGCAAGACAACAAGTGGAATCATCTTCGAGGGCCGTTCAAAGAAGTGCAGTGGAATAAAATGGAAGGACGTAACTTTGTATATAAAATGGAACTCCTCATGGCTGCCCTAACCCCATGCTAATAATCAGTAATCTGTCATCAGCCTCTCCGCGGGGCTTTGAATTATCGCTGCCCATGCAGCAAAGGGAAACGGAACCTATTGGGCAATACAGGAAAGCAAAACTAAATTTATTTCCTGTACAGATATGTCCATTGTAGTGTTTGTAATAAAACTTTTTTCAATGACGTATAAAATACCACCTTTTTCAAAAAGTTCCTTTCAGCTGTATCTTTACAGGTTGCCCTATCTAGAGTAACATAGTTGAGTAATTAATGTATTTTTCTTTTATAAAATTAAATTCAGTGGTCCTTTGCTACATGAAAGGTGTCTGCTCCAAGTCATTCCCGTTCCCCTCGTGCCCCTACTTTTTCTCAAGAGATCTTTGCAAGTATTTCTGAAAGATGAAAATGATTAGAATTGAATTGTGCTATCGATAAGCCTTTTAGTGGCTTGTACCACAGGGAATGGCTATCCTTGTGGAAGCTAATGGACTCCTTTGATGAGAAGTGGGAAAAGAGAGGAGAAATAGAGCTCCCTTGTCAAGAATTAAGGCTTAACAAAATGTGAGAATCAAGGAACAGTCCACGGCATGACATTCTTGAGTTGGAGTTTGTACATTGATGTGGCTTCTGGATGACCGATTTATTTTTGAGAGATACATTTACTTAGTGATTTAAGTTGAAAGTGTTACGAAGTTGCAGCTTGTGACAAACATCTTTCCTCTCTGATGGCTGTAGATGAGGCTATGTGGTGTTAGTCACTTTGCTTGTGTTTTCTGTCCTTGTTTTTTTGCAAGCAGGTAGAGGAAAGGGTCTTACTCTGCTTGCAGAATTCTGACAATTTGAGTTTGTGGGTGACTGGCATAAATTCATGTCTGGATAGAAGGAGGCAACTCTCATGCAGTAGACCTTGGATCTCCACACTTGTACTGTTCTTTTTTTTTTTCTTTTTTTTTTTGCTCTCTGCACCGTCACTGATTATCATCCAGGGAAACAATAATATCAGCTCTTCTGAGCTCTTTTAAAAATAAAAAGTCATGGTTTTGTCTTTTTTGGTTGTAATTGTAGCCTTCTTGAAGCTTCTAGTAAGGTGTTGCACAAAGCTTTTCTTTTGTTTGATGATTAAATTGCTGAAGGTCTTTTTGAAACCTGTCTGTATGAACTGGTTCAGACTTAACGTCTATCTTGTGCGTTACAAGGTGTGTGTGTATATATATATATGAGACCTTCTTGCACATAGAACATGTTTGAATTAAACATCATACTTGTATGGTGACAGTTGTTATTTTGCTGTATTCTTGAGCAATAAGTAGTTGTAGGAAATACATGTATTAAGAAACTGCTTGTGGCAAGCTGCTGCTCAGTGTGTATCCAAAGCAGCTATTGTACTTATGTTGGTGTTTGCCAGTGTGGAACACCTTGTTATTTCAGTTCCTTGAAGTCCTTGCTTCTGTGCAACTGAATTATGAGAGAGAAAGGGTTTTCCTTTCAGGTTCGGATGAGTTACCCAAGACAACTTATGAAAATGAAAAAATACTCATTGAAAATAGTCTCTTGATCTTCTTGAAAGATGGGTGAATCTTACGCAACGGCTGTGATGCCAGGTCCCGTATTGCTTGGCTAGGAGGCACTCTGTGGTTACAGGCAGAGAGGGGTTTTGTTCCTTGGTGAATGGTTCAGCCAACAGCCTGATGCATCTGTTCGTGCATCTGATTATATGAGGCTGTTTTGACTCTTGGCAATACAACGAATCTTCTCTTACTAATGAGATGAGTGTATGAAACTTAAACATGTCTTTACACTGTTCTGAACCTAAATTGACCGGTCTGCATGTAGCTATCGCCTTTTCATCAAATAAGCTCTTCGTTACCAAGTAATAGGATCACTATGGAGCTATTAGGATCTCACAGTTGCAGGATTTGTCACTTTCTGAAAAAAAACAACAGATGTAAGAGGACTTCTCTTTTGTTGCAAAAGTGCAGGCACTGCACATTAGCAGTGAAGATGTTTGTCGGGACTTCCAGGCCTAGCTGCCAAAAAAAAATTAAAAAAATTAAAAAAGAATTATTAGGGACCTGGAGAGTCTGTCTTTTAGTGTTGAATACACAGGGATTCCTAATTTTAATGGAAAACCGACTGATTAGGCTTCTAACAGAGGGACAGTCTTGAAATTCTTGGTAATGCATCTTTGAACATGAAATGAAGACAGTAGTGGATGATTAAGACCTTTACAATTGATTACCAAAACAATCTTGTGAACTTGGACATCTCTTTTAATTAAAGTTTACAAGCAAAATGCCTTAATGCCTTTGATCACTTGGAATGCTCTAAATATTAAATTTGCTGCTGTTCTGCATGCAGTTTGCAAGTGGAGTAAGAGTAGCTGTTAGTTTCTAAACTCCTTTTAACAGCTTGCCATAAGACTTTAGACACTTCGGGCACCTCCAGTGTAGCAAGAAACTGCTGCAGACAACTTAGCCTCACGTCATGTCTATCAAATATTATTGACATTAATAATGCATATTGGCAAATGTCCATTTCAGAAAATGTGAATATTTTATAAGTGACCCTACCTATGTAGAGTAAGCATGTTAAATTCTGGGTTAAATTTGTGGGTGAGGAATTGTCTAGGAGGAAAGCAGTACCTAGGCTCACTGTACTGTATGTCCTCACTGAGTATTATTTGAATCCCCATTGTTCATGTAGGATGTTACTACCCAAAAGTGAGGTTGGCACCAGCGCCGATAGCCAAGGATGGGTGCCTGAGGTTGCTGTATCTTTAGCCAAGCTGAGAGAGGTAGAACAACTGTGCTGCTTGGAAACTTCTTAGGGCTGTTACAGTGCATCTTAAATTGAGGAATTCTAAGTGGTCATTTCCTACTTTCATCACAGCTTTCAAAAATTGTAGTTTAAAAATGTAAGTGAGCTCTACAATTGCAGCAAGGCATTCAAATGGGCATTC
>NW_009610725.1:6255-12897 GCF_000690535.1 Cariama cristata
TGTATACGTGTCCTGACTTTTCCTTTACTAATTACAGCGTTCAAGTCAATGTTAGCAGATTAATAATGGTGTTAAGTGTAAGCTGCACTTTTCCTGATTTCTAAGTAAGTCTGGCAGAGCACCTGTTGTATACTCAGCTCAGCCTAATGAATAACTTCACAGTCAAATTCTAAGATTTAGGGATTAAAAAAAAAATCTGGAATGCATAAACAGAAAAAAAAAAGTAATGATGTCTTCCATGTGCTGTATGGATACTTTACAAAGTACTTCAAGCTTGGTGATTGAAACAGATGCACTTACAACTTCTTCTGTGTTGTCAAAACTTAGTTCACTCAAAAGATATTGAAGACTGGTAATATATACTTCAAGCGAAGAATTAGAACAAACTGTTACTTTGCCAAGATGTGCTGTAGCTGGGATTATTTTTTTTCTTTTAAATTTCTCACCTTTTTTGACTGGTTCTGGATGCAGGAAGGAGCAACCAGCTGAATCTGGTACCCGAATTTATGAGCGGGTAAGAGGCCCTTTGTACTACAAATGGCCAGTTCAATCCAGGGATGACTTTTTAAAGGTATTGCGTACAAGGTGCTTTCGAAAAAGCCTGTTTGGCACCTATCTGCGTCGTCACGGACTTGGTGAGAAATTCTGTTTTTCCAAATCTAACCCATAGTACCTCTGCACCTGAGCATCGTAGTCCCTGACCAGAGGGGAAGCTCTTCAGCCTGTCCTGTAAAAGGTTTTTGCAAACAAGTGAGCTGAAGCGTGAGAGAGGCACTAGCAGCGGTTTGACTCAAAAAGCCACGTGGCAATCTGCAGACACAGACTAGTCCATGGTCTCTTACATTCTCAAAGTTTATTT
Source organism: Cariama cristata (assembly GCF_000690535.1). NCBI lineage: Eukaryota > Metazoa > Chordata > Aves > Cariamiformes > Cariamidae > Cariama > Cariama cristata. The sequence continues at coordinate 7,115 of NW_009610725.1, forward strand.
CACACTGCAAAATTCTTCTTGTTACAAAAGCAAAACAGGATAATTTGAAGCTCGGTCAGTTTAGTGCTTTTTCACTCATAAAAGCAAATTTTATTCCACCCAGCAGATCTGCAGGTGGAAAATATAAGTGCAATATGCAGATTCAAGAAAACATTATTTAGATCACTTCATTTTATCTTACAACATAGGAAAGCAAAGGTGGCTTCTTAACAAAAGCAATTTCAGAACTATATTTGTAAATACTAAAATTCAAAGTAACTCTCTTTTAACTTTTCTTCCCAGATAAACTATTCGTCAGTGGGCTAAGTTTGCGAAGGACTCACTGTTAAGTATTTTGCCACCCCACTGGTGTGATGTGTCAGTATTTTATCTGACCTCCCCCAATCATTAATAGACAGCGTCCTCTTCCCTGCCTGTGGGTGGTTCCTTGTTTAACAGCCTTCTCTAGTAATGTTATAAAGTGTGTGTTAATAGCCTGGGGCGGTGTAAACAATTGGAAATGTAAGTGGGGGAACTTTGACCAGCTCGGCATTGTTTCAAAGTCAGTTTTGTCTCGTGAAGAATTACAGTTTGTCTTCAGAGCTTCAGGAAATTCCTTATGCCCAAAAGTAGGAGCATACGTGCAATAAACAGGATTCAATCCTTGCAATTAATTTTTTAATGTAATACTGTAATTAGACATTAAATTTATTATGTTGAAGGATTCTAATGGCTGTTCTGTCTGTAATAGGAGACTTGCTGCTTGCTGTAGCCAAAATACAGGTGTCCTTCAAGACCATGATCATTTCCTTTATGGGTTGATCTTAGAGGCTTGGTTGGTTGGTTGATTGTTTTTAAGAGTGGTAGAGGCTGTAGATTTTATTAATTAGCCACAAAATTGTGTTGATGCTCAGCATGAAAGCATACTCTTTTTTTACTTTGACCTTGGCTAGCAGAGCCAAAAACTTAACAGGTCAAAACAGCTCCATCAGATGCTGCTGATTTAATGTCTAATAAGTTTGCAAGTCAGGATGTTTCTACAGTAGTCACAAACATTTTACCTTTCACGTTTCCTCTTGCTTTCTTTGCCAATGGTTTCTCCTGAGGTAGAATTGTTATTTTTGTTATGAGATAGTCCTTGGCTAGCACTCAATGGTTTCCAATTCAATCTCTTCAGTTGTACTTGCTGCAAATAAAAGGATATTATTATTGATTGGCAAATGGATTGGAAGGCCAGTGCTCCAAAATTAACCACACTGTGTTAATAGCCAAGACATTTTGAACTTTTTAATATTAGCTCAAGCTTACTTATATACACTTAGGGTTTCAATAACATCTTTTCAAAATATTTAACTGCATAAAGAGTCCTTCACAATCTTTAAGGTAACACCGGTTTCTTCCAACACAAGACTAAAGGCACTACAAAAACTAAAGTCCATAGGGCCTGTCTTTGTATCTCTCTTCATGACTCCTGAAAGGAGGGCTCTTCTAAGGTGGAATTGGGGCAGAAGTTAGGTCCCTGCTTCAGATCATGTTCTGGGAGATGACAGAGCAAATCTCCAGAACTGTGGTTTTCCTGAACTCTGCCAAATAATTGTACTCGATTCAGCTCTGTAGGAAGATTGGCTTTAACTGGAGGAAGAAGAGACTTTATCCAAACAAAAGCCTGTATATTCTGGCATGATAGGAAAATTTTCAGTAGCTACAGAAGCTTGTGAGGGTGTGTGCACCATGAAAACAGCAGCAGCCCTTGGAGCCTTAGGTGAGTGGCAGAATGGAAGAGACAGCTCGAGCCCAATTCGTCTCTTCTCATATCAGGTTTTGCAGAGTTGACAAAAAGTCTGGGCCATGAGGCTTAGGATTCCTGAGTATCTGTTTTGGTCTAGTAAAATACTGATACTTAGGCTGCTTATTGTAACATAACAGCTTAAGCAGCGCTTATTAGAGAAGAAATAGAGACCTTTTACCTACAGGGCAAGAAACCACTAGTGGATCTGCACTTACAAAGAAGGAAGGTAAACGCCTGAAATGTTTTGAAGTGGTAAAAGAAACTTCCCGTTCCAAGGATGTGCCCAGAACTTCAGCCCAGGCCCGTAGCGTGGCACTTCGTCTTGCTACCTAGGCCAAACATCCCTGGCTGTGGCTTGGAAATTTCTTCTCTAATATGCGAATGTTCCCTTCAGTGCAGCCCTTGCGTTCCCTTGATCTGCTTTTAATGACCGCTATCTTTGGCGTGTGTTAGGAGTCTGGTTTTGCTATTAGTCAGTGTTTGCTGGAGTCCACAACTGGGTCAAAGGAGAGGACAATGAAAGGGGGGTTTGAGAGGAGAGGGAGGGATGCAATCGTCCATGAAGTGAGGTGGGGGCTGCTCCCAAGGGCCATTTGAGTATTTTCCCCTAGGAGATACCCTTCTGGTGCAGACCCCGAGAGCGTTGCTGATGCTCTTGACTGTCTCCTGCCCTCTGATGGGGGGTTATTGCAGCTCTGGCCTTTTCTCCCAAAGTTTTGCAGTTAGCAATGTTGGGAAGTGTTCTGTGGTTTCTGATGTAAAATGTATAAGGTAGATGTCCTGTGGATCGTTCTGCAACTAAATACCTGTTACTCAGTTGCCTCAGCTAGTAAAGAGTTGAACAGGATAACTGAATTGAGCCCTTCCAGACTTGTTTCTCAGTGTCGTGCTTAGCACCTTTATGGCTCAAATCACAGGTGAATTTTAGGCTTAAAATTCAGACTTGAAAACCCTATACCTTGACTGCATTCTTAGAGAGATACCTGTTAGTTTGTGTGTCGTCTTCTTCTGAAATAGATGCAGAGATTTATTACACAGCCACATGAAGCAGACCAAAATGGCAGATACTGCAGCAAGAAAGGCAAAGAGAACTGCTACAAAATGTAAGTCTTCGTAGATAACCTCTGCAGGCAGGACAGAAAAAAATTAATATTATAAAACTGATTACAAGCAGATTAATGTTTAAACACAGAGTAAGCCAACAACTTCCATCTAGTTTGTACCGTAAACGTTGACTATGATGGTGCCGTAGGTGTTGGTTCCATACTCCTCCGTTACAGTGACAAAATAGTAGCCGGCGTCTCTCATGCCCACGTTCAGAAGCTGTATAGAGCCATTCTCAAAAGTAGTCACCCTGTCCTTGTAGATCGTGGATATGTTGACATAATTTCCACTTTTCCACTCAACAATTTTGGTGGTGCCCCAGCTCGACACATGCTTCCACTCGACGGTGGCGATGCCTCTGCAAGAGTATTCAACTGAGAGGAGGATGTTTTGTGCCACCGTTGCGTTGATGTTGGGTTGTGGGACAACTAACGATACTCCTCCAGGAGCTGAAAGACAAAGGAGGGTGAGAAGTGTGGAGGCGATGCTGCACCAAGTGTCCAGGGCAGGATGGGACCTCTGGGGCGTAAGCCATCCTACCAATCTCAGCGGTCTGTTTTAAGAGAGGACGGATTATGCTTTGCAGTTTCTCTTTCTTTCTGCTGACCATAAAAGGAACATAAAGACTAAATACACATTTTTAATTGGTGATAGGAGAAGCGTTTCAGCCATACAGGACAAGTAATTGTATGTGTTTCAGTGCTTTGATACCCAAGAGGAGAGAGTTTGGAAGAGTCTTTTTGGGTAGGGGAGCATAACATTTTTCTGAAAACTGTACAATGCTTTTGTATTCATCAGCAACAGGCTTTCCTTTAAAATCCTGCATTTAAATGGAAAGTTTAATCGGTATGGCCAAGGTAAGCTATTATATTAATTAATTGCCATCCCCCAAAAGCAAGAACTGTAGCAGGCTTAAGTATGTGAGGACTTGGCAAAGACTTCATCGTGTTTTCAGGATGTGTAATCAACGTTTGAGACGACAGCTTTGTGAAGGCAGCCAGTTATATCCCAGTGCAGATAAATCGCATCTAATCAAAGATACACAGTTTCGTGCGAAGTCAGGGACTTCATGTTCTTTTTCTAGGCAAAAATGCACATGAAAGAATATTTAATTGTCACCTAGTTCCTACTGATGCCATTACAGAGCTGTTCATACCACCGTGAAACTGAACTGACCATTTAGTTTAATGTGTATCTGCAATAATTTCTGCGTGCGTGTGGGTGTTTCTGCATGAAGATTTGGATGAACACCAAACATCTCGGTTTCAATTGGCATTTTTTTTTTTTTTTTAAAATAATTAGTAGCATGTTTGAGACACTTGGCTAGAGACTGAAATCCTGTTATCTACCAGCAAACATCAAACCAGACGAAAGGCAGGTAAAGCACAGAGTAAGCCTGACCACCGAATGCCTCTCCTGGTGTGGCTTGGAGCAGCTCACCCGCTCTCCTCTCATACTGTGGGATCAGCCTGACTGCAAGAGCAGAACTGAAAAAATGATGCTGAGCTGCAAATGCCTGTAACCCAGCGGGAAGGGAGGACGAGCGCCTCAGCTATGCTGAAGGAGCGCAAAGCCAGACCCCTGGGGATGGTCCTGGAGGTTCTGCAGACTCTTCAGGGAAAAGAATGGTTAAAAAAGGCAAAGAAAATATCTCCAAGGGGAAGAAACTATTTTTTAAAATCTTATAAAAAGATAAGACCTGCCCCGCCCCCATGGCCAAAACCCCAGAGCAACCACAAATGGGGAGAGATGGAGAAATGAACTCCAAGCTGACTTTGCTCTATTTGGGATCTGTAGCAGAATTCAGAAACTCTGCTGGGCAAAGTAAGGCTGGGAGGCTCGAGAAGCCAGTTTGATTCCCAGGTCCTCACCTATGGAACCAGCACAGGAGAAAGCCCCAGCCACTCTCTATTTTTTTTAAGCAGATAGGATCTAGGAATTTTTCCAAGATAACATTTCTGGGATTGCCCGTGGGCATCTTGTTACACCGGTGCTGCCCAGTCCCCTTGCAGGGGCACCAGGCGTTCGGGCAGCCCAACGCACCCTCAGCCAAGCTGGGCTTTGCCGTTCAGGCTGCGTGCAGGAGAGACTAACCCGCGATGTCCGAAAGGGGTTTGTGCCAGCTACAGAAACAGAACAGACGGGAACCTCCGGCAACCGCTGCAAATTGTTCCAATTGTTTCCTGCTCCATGTGTTTATTTAAAGGGCCTTTTGCACTGTTTCTGACCAGACAGGAGCCATGTGTCTCACCACAGCGACCCTTTTATGTTTTGATAAAAGCGTAGCTTTGTTTTGAATATGTGACTGCAAGGTAAACATAAAAGAAAAATAAATCCTTCCATTAAATTATTTGCAAACGTGTTCTCTCCCTATCCAGCGTGCAAAGCCAAAAAAGGCAATGCAATATCTAACCGTTTGAAAATATTTTTAATACGCAGTCTGCCTAGATCACCTGAACCGGTCTAATCCAAACAGAGCTGCATCAGCCTAGAGAGCAAACATCACACCCACCTGCGGTGCCCTGCGCCGGGCCGCTGCGCTCCGCTGGTTGCAAAACCAGACCCTTCCCGCCCAGTAAAACACGCACCGAGGAGAAGAGGGTACCGGTGCCTCTCCAAGTGCGGTGAGTTCGCTGTCCCTGGCACGCTGCTGCACTCCCAAGTATTTGCCTGGCCGAGAGTCAAAGCTGGAAGCGGGGCCGTGTGTGCCAGACCCGGCCGTGGCGAGGCAGCTGGGCCTGCAGCCTGCTGGGGAGCGGGTGGGAAAGGGCTGGGCAGCGAGGAGCCTCCACGCAGGACTTTAAAATGGGGAGGACAGCTCTAAAATGGAGCTCTAAAACCCTGGGGACAGTTCCTCCACCTTTTGATGTCCCGCTTGTGGGTCACCTTGAGGATGATGGAGACGGCGTGA
>NW_009610726.1:0-559 GCF_000690535.1 Cariama cristata
AGACGCTGTTTTCTAACCTTGCAAACACCCACTCGCTTTTCCCCACTTTTTAACTTCAGTTTTAGCTGAAAACACCCAAAATCTCCCAAGAACCCCCCATCAGGGGCGTAACTGTAATATTTAAAATTAAAACAAACCCAACCAAACCCGCCGCAACATCCCCCAAACGCTGGTGGTCCGAGCTGGGATGCATAGGGGTGATTTTATTTGCATATGGTTCATCGGATGATGATGCATATGGTTCATTTTATAAGCGTACAGCGGTTGTAAAGGTTTTAATTTTTTTTTTTTGGAGCCACCCGGCTCCGTCGGCCCTTCCAGGCGGGAAAAGCAGAGGCGTCCCCACGGGGTCAGCAATCGGATGCGAATATTGACGAGATCTTGAGAGTCGGTTTTTGCTCTTTGCGTTTCTTCTGCCACCACATCCTGGGGTGTTTGTTGGTCGGTGCAGGCAGACATCCCATTTTTCTGTTGGTTTTTTTTATTTTATTTTAAAACCCCAACCCCCGAGCGCCTGTGCTGCCTCTTCCTTTGTAATTTGGAAATTTCACCCCCCCCC
>NW_009610726.1:1008-1412 GCF_000690535.1 Cariama cristata
CTTTGTATTTTGAAATTTCCCCCCCCCCCCTTTTTCTGGCCCCTGTCGCTTTTTATCCCACAAACTCCGGCTGAACCCAGCGTTTCCCCCCCTATTTCTACTGTTTTCTATGATACAAACGTTTCCGTTGATGATGCATGTGCCGGCTTTCCCCCTGCCACAGTTTGCCGCCCCGGTGTTTCAAGCACCGTGCCGGCAGTGGGGGGCCCATCCCCGGGCTTTTTATCCCACAAACTCCGGCTGAACCCAGCGTTTCCCCCCCTATTTCTACTGTTTTCTATGATACAAACGTTTCCGTTGATGATGCATGTGCCGGCTTTCCCCCTGCCACAGTTTGCCGCCCCGGTGTTTCAAGCACCGTGCCGGCAGTGGGGGGCCCATCCCCGGGTTGCCATCCCCTCTGG
>NW_009610727.1:0-12615 GCF_000690535.1 Cariama cristata
GGGGGCAGCGGCCTTCGAGAGCGGCTCCGTGTTACCCGGCCGTAGAGCTCGGGCAGCGCCGCTTGCAGGGCCCTCCGCTGGTGATGGAAGGCAGGGGGCCAGGCGGTCCCGTTACTTGTGTTACTCGTAACTGCCAGCGTAGCACCGGTTGGCCTAGGCGGTGGTGGGATTAGCTGAAATACCGGGTTTTCAGGTTAGGACCCGTCAGCGCGTCTAACAGCAGAGGAGGCCGTGGAGCGAGGGTGCGCCTGTTGTTAGCCCAGGAGCTGGGCGTTTCTTAGCGAGGAAAAGAACGAATTCCACTAGTACCTGGGTTTGTAAGTTGCCCAGAGAGAGAGTAGTTGTCTGCAAATCAAAAATTTACTGGATTCTTGCCTGTAAAACCATCAGCCCTTGCTGGCGTTTCTGACAGCTGCGGCACCCCTTTAGGGCTCCGTGGGTTTTGGCTGTCCCCAGGCGCTGGGGGTGGCCCAGCACCTTCGCTCCCAGCAGCGCCGAGCAGCTCGGAGCCCCTTGGTGGCAGCGGGTTCCCTGCGCTGTGCCAGAGTGCTGGTGTGCCGGTGGGTGTCCAAGCCTGCCTGCCTCACTGCACAGGTGGTGGTAGAGCGGCGTGAGGGTGGCTGGTGATAGCCGGTTAGCCACAGCTGTCTGCTGGGATAGCAGAATAAATGGGAAATGTTTCATGGGGTTTCTATGCACTCTGTAGTTCTGGATAAATCCTGTGCTGCTGCAAGACTGTGCTGGTTCTGTATGAGAAATTTTGTTCTAAATCTGCTTAGTGCAGCAAACTCTGGAGCAACAGATACCACGAGTTCTTTCTTGGTCTGAAACACCTTCTGGTCTAAGCAGGTGGGAAGGACAAACTGTTGGGCAGGGACAGTGGCTGACACAGTCTAGTAGAGCTGAAGAATAAACAAGTTGTTTCAGAATGAAAGACAAGCTCAGTTTCCCATGTTCTTTCACTCACACTGGTGAATTGTACCCACCTCATTTTTTTAGTGTTCTGAATGAGGATGTGTTTTACTGAGGCAAGATTTGTTAACTAAAGTCCACCACAAATGATTTGCACATCCACATTTGTTGCCTATGTTTCATCAGCATGCAAATTGGAGAATGGATTTTTTTTTATGTGTGGAAAAAACAAAGCTCTAAGAAGTTTATAAATCTTAATGTATTTATTGTGGTAAGTGGTTAAGTAAATAAAGAGACAAAGGCAAAGGTGCTGGAGTGGCATACCCTAGGGTGACTCCAGGATGACTTCTGTGCTTTTTAGTCCTGTCAGAAGAAAGCAAGCTATAGTAATCTCTAAAATACTGCTCTTAAAAATTGACTGTAAGGAAAGGTCTGCCCTTTCTGCATGCTTGTTCTTTAATATGTTATTTTTGTGCTTGTTGTATGAAGCATAGTTCAGGCTAGCCCAGCAACATACCTCACTATTTGAGGGTGAGTCACTAAAAAATACCATCTATCACTTGTTTATGATAGAGAACGCAATAAAGAGCAGGAAAAACGGAGAACTTGGAGAGATTGTTTCTGTTTATTTTTGTTTGTGACAAAGTATCCTTTATTTCAAAACCTTCTTAGACGGGGCTCTCTAGATCTATCTAGCTTTTATCATGAAATAAACAGAACTTTCTGCAGTATGTGGTGTACCTGTGGCTGAACCTGGAGAAATCTATTTGTAATTTGAGTTAGATAGTCTCAGATTTCTGGAATATAAAGCACTTGAATGTAGGCTGGCTTCTTCGCTCTGTGGGGGCCCTTACTTGTCCAATAGACTGAGAAGTGTTTGCAGCATGCAATGCTACCTTGCTGTGAATTTATCATTGTTATATGTCTTGTGCCTTACTCCTTAGATTTTTGGATTCTGTCAGGTTGTTCCAATGACAATTTAAAATTGTTTCCTGCTTTTGTGATTGCATAGCAATGGCTGGGGGGGAAATAAGCAATAAGCAACTGTGGGAGGCTGTAATTCTGTTATTACAACGTGCATCCGCTATTGTAAATTGTTGTACTTTGGAAACAAATGGCATTGTAGAGAGCCTACGGATCAGAATACAGCCTGGCTTGGTATTTGTCACACTGATAGTACAGCAGTAGAAGTAGCAGCTGGCTTTAACAGCAGACAGATGTTACAGCACTGATGTAATACATCGATCTGTTTGTTCAAAGTGGAGAGGGGGTTGAATGGGGCTGAACTGTGGTTTGGTTTCTTTTCTAAACAGCTAAATATAAATAGGGGAATCTTCTACAGGTGATTGATGGTGACTAATTTAGAGAAACAGTGAGCCAGATGACAAGGAGAGTTGGATGTCCCTGGCAGCAAAGATGTCTGCCTAATGTTTGTGTTGATCTGAGAAATGCAGAGCATCCATATTGCTGAAATAATGACTCATCGAGTAGGTGCAGTGTTAAGTGAAGGACTGATACATGCAGATAAAATGATCTAGAAGATGAAGCATTTTTCTGTGTTTTTTACTATTTGTAGTATAATTTGTTGTGTTATATCAATTACTTTCCTACTCCACAACCCTTTCTCCTCACCAATTGCCTCTGAGGAAAAGACACTTATATTTTTGCGAATTGTAAAAACTTGTCAAATGACTGATGCCACGCTGTTCTGAATATAAAATTTTACCTTTAAAAGTATTGCACATGTAACTGTTTCACTTTGTTGTAAGTTGCTTGACTTCTTGAGCCCAGTTTAAATACATTTTCAATTTTTGCAAGCTGTAGTAAAGATACAGGTATCACACCCCACCACCACCCCCATCATCCTGGTTACTGTATAGCTTTGACAGGTAAAAAAAAAAAAAAGCCTGCTGTGTTTCCCCAGGTGAGTACACCCTCCATTGGAAGTGCCTTCCATTGCTCTGAATATCCTGTTATTTGATTATTTGTCCAAGCATTTCACAAGACCTGTGCAGTTCTGTGCCAGGGTATGCAGACCAGATTAAAAAGGAGAGTGGGCATGGCTAAATTGTAGGTAGCTGCTGTAACCTGCACTCCGGGGAGGAGGATGAAATGAAGAGTTAATCAAAACTAATCGGTTTCAGTGGTACTACATTCTGTATAATGTGCTGTCCGATAAGGAAGTGTTGTTAGAACAGATAAAAAAGTAAATATTTCAGAACAGATGAAAAAGAATGTGTTTCCTAATAAACAGTTCTGCTGAGCCGTCTGGAACCATGAACCAGTCTGCAGATAAGGCTTGTACTTGGTTTCCAGGGTTTCTTTTTAAAGTAGTTTGTCATAATCTGATACTTAAGTAGTTATAATGTTAAAGGAAAAATGTATTTAAATATATAGTGTAACTGCTTTGTGCAAAAGCAATTTTTGCCGATACTATTCTGCAAAACTGTTTTCTCCAGGGTTCTTCCCAATTTCATTGTTGTGTTACAAATCAGCATATGACCTAGAGGTCACGTCATTTTAACGGCACTTCTGTGTAGTACTCTTCATGTGGTGTTCTCAAGACATTTTTATATTGTATACATATTTGATGGGAAAATGAATCTAGCACCTCTACAAGATTATAATAGGGTGCTGAAAAGGGTATGTTTGATAGTATGAATTCCATGTTATTACATGGATCCTTTGATCAATGTGGTGGTGTGCTTATTCGCACTTCTGGGAACTGTTTGTGTTAAAGTGGGAATTGCATGACTCTAGGTTTGATATTTAATTTTTTTCCCACTTTGCTTTGAAGTGCCAACAGCCTTATCAAAAGGCATGATACTGTATTTTAGTAATCAAAGATTAATTTTTGTTACCTGGTGAGAACACAACAGGCAAATTGTATTTCAAGGTTAGTTATACATGCAGTTTTAAACAATTGCATTATAAATCTTGGTTTATACTTGCTATATACTTGCTTTATGCTTGCTATATAAGTCTGTCTTATGCAATATTCTTTTTTGTGTGCTTCTCAAGTGCTTTAGTGTTTTTTTTTTTTGAAAGATCCGTTTGTTGTCCTATGTGTAGATGGACTGAGCAATGTAAATCATTAGTGGACACTTTGTACTAAGTATATCTGGAAAAGACATGTATACAAGTTGGTATTCTTGCATTGTATATAGTACATCTTAAGCATTAATTTGCTTACCTTGTTTTGTATAAACAATATACATACATGAGCAGGTTTTAGTGAAAATTTACAAAATATTTGTGGAAGGAGAGTTTGGAAATAACATTTGAGGAAGCATTTTATTTTCAGGTTGAAAATACCCAAGCCTTTTTCATATGGAAATGTGGACTACGAGTAATTTCCCAGCAGACATGTTTCTGTTATAGCCTTGCTATGTCATGACTGGCTTTTTTGTGCAGTTCCCATGGCAACGAGGACTTTTGATCTGCAAAACAGAATACTGTACATGGTTTGAAGGGGTATAAATTTTCTTTATTACAAAAGAAATTTTGATCCATGAAAGCTGATCAGACACCCTGCTATGAGTGTCCTCATCTCAATCTGCATTTTGTCTGTAAGATTACAAGTAAATGTGAATTTCTGTTTGACAAGGATACGGTTACCTGTTCTAATTTTCGACATAGTATAAGAGATGGTGGAAAATTTGTAAAGGCTTACTGTAGTGATGACATGGAAAACTTGTCATCTTCCAGGTGGAGTCTTGACAAACAGGAAGCCATTGTATATGCATATAAATTTGTATATGTATATGCTTGTGAACACTGTATATGTGTATAAAAAGTAATGAGAGTTAAAGTTGGTCAGGATTTACATTGACTTCTGCTAATGTTTACTTTGGCTTGGACTTGTTTCCAAGATGCATTCATAAAATATTTACTTTTTAAATGGACTTATGCATTTTAACTAAAATTCAAAATACTGTACATGATTCACAAACTAAAATTTGTTAGCAGTGGCAATAATCTTGTGTGGTTTTGTGTGTGTGTGTCTCACCTTCTGAGATGGTGTTATGGGATGTTTGGGATGTATCCTGAAGCAAATAGTTACAGGAGAAGCCTTGATAAGAGTAACTATGCTTAGAACATGGGTCACTTTTTCTAAATTAGATAAGTTTTCAGTGGTGGTGGTGTTTTTCTTTTTGAGCACTTACTCCAAAAAAAGAAGCCAATTCAGGTTGGTCAAGTTCCTTCCATGCTCTTGTTAGTTTAGTTTGGGTTTCTTGGTTTTTCTGGTAACGGATAAAAAAGAAAATGGGAATGATGTAGTTCCTGAAACAAACACCATAGGTAAACTAGGCAATTACTGTTTATGTTGCAAAAGCCTCTGAATCGTACAGCTAAGAAAGATACTGTCATGATAGCTGAAAGGCAGTTTAGAGATGCATTAAAAACAAATTTGGAAAGTAAAGTCTGCTGGCAGTGGTGTGCTGGTCTTCCTGTGGTTTCAGCTCACCTCTGTCTCCCCTGCCACTGTCACCACACGTGCATAGGATAATTATGTTATCATGAAAATGAAAAAAACCACTGCATTGATCCTTGCAAGTGAAGCTACTCACCTAAAGACATGTAGTTCTGCTGGAGAAGTATTGTACTGGAGTAGGGCAACCTATTATTTAGGTAGTAACTTCATCCGAATACCTGCTTGCAAAAGATTTTTCACAAGTGCTATCACTTGGGTATGTCGTAGCTGTGACAAAGTAACTTACATATACATGAGAGAGAAACTGAGCTTAACACCCATACTCAGGCATGAATAACCTGGATGCACAGCAGATTTTTCAAGTGAAGGCAGAAGTTCTGAAACTACTTCCCCCTTCCCCTGGCCTTGTAGGAGATGGATTGAACGTGATAGGTGCGTATAGTTTAGACCTCTGTGTCCTGCTTGTCATGAAGGGCAACTTTCAAGTCAATTCAGTGCTAACGTTGAAAAAAAGCTTATGGCCTGCAGTAGTGTATCATTCAGAATGCTGTATGTGATTCTGGAGCATCCTTATCTTTGGGAGTTTAGGAAAATCAAGGTATGAAAACTGCAGTTTTGAACATGGGTCTGCAAAGATTTATGGTGACTGATAGCGTCTGGCAACGTATTGCGTATCACTGCCTCCCCTGCCTCCCAACACAACCTCAAACCATTTGTAAGAGCTTAATGTTTATTTTGATATTTGTTTTTCTGGCTCTGCTTGTAATACTAGGCAGTGCAGTTTTTCACTGACTGATTTGTCCCATGCTCCCTGAGAATTCAAGAGAAAAGACAGTTGCTAGCTTGGGCTTTATGCTTGAGAAATGTGCAAAGTTTAGGAGAAGGGATCCCTTAAATGCAAATAAAAAAATAAGAACTGTGAGTTGCAATGTTGGATATTTTACATTGTGTGTGGAGAGGATGTGGGGCTGGTGATTCTGCATGAAATTGGATGAACAGGTCAAACAGCTAGCTTCTGCATCTCTGTTGAGATGCATTAGGAGGAGTGACAATGCAATGACATAATCACTGATCCCAGATTGTTCTCAGCTATAAATCCTCTGGTTGCAGTCTCCACTGTTCCTCAGCATGTGCCGTTCATGTTTAAGGGCTTTTCAGATCATCTCCATCACCATCTGCTACGTAATGGAAACAAAAGAATTGTGCTGTGTGTGGAGCCAGCTGACTCCCTGAGTGGAGATGGAGGTTTGCAAAATACATCTCGTCTCTAAGAACTTGTTTGCCTGGTTGGTCTCATTGACATACTGTGTACTAGTCACTACACTGTTGTTACGGATAAAAACTAAAACAAGGTAGTGACTCATTTACAGGGACATACATGTTTTTTGAGCAGGTCAGATACTGCATGCTGTCTGTGTGTTCTCATGCTTTTGTGTGCAAGAAATACTGCATGTCCTAATGTCTCTCTAATTAGAAGAAGGGAAACATAGTCCATATGAAAAGCATCTTGTCAGCATGAATATATTGATAAAATTTGTCCTGCAAGATAAGCAATGGGATTTCTTAACTGCAAGTATTCACTAGGTGTCAGTGCATGATCACACTGAACTGATCTTGCTGAGAAGTTCTTTGATTGTGGTACCTTGCTCATGAAGGGATTTTAAAGAAAATTCCTACTCTTGTCTCCAGAATGCAGCGTGGATTAAATTTGAGAATAGCTAATGATTAAAAGTAAGTAATTCAGTCTTGTTTTTAGGAGCAGTCTGATAAAAATACTGATTTAAAAAAACTCAACACATTTTGTGCTTAATAAAAGTAATGTAAAGACTTAGAATAGCCCCTGTGTTGATCGTTATCTAGGTTTCTTGTATATCTGGTATATTGCTGATCAAACACTATGTGATACTGCTGCTGATCCTGGGTGTGACTAAAATTCCTGTTGAAATGAGGAAAAATTACAGTTTTAATAGTGATACATTATCTGTAACACAAGCACATTCACTTAATTATTTGCAAAAGTGCCGTTTTCCTTATGAGATGTAAAAGATCAAGTCTGTAAATGTCAGTCAAAGCTGATGAAAACTCTGAATATAGCTAAAGTTGCCTGGTTTCTGGGAGAAAATCTTCTTGTCTTGCCATCTCATGTCACTAGAATGAGATATTTGTTAGAATATCTTGTGTTACTTGTGTCTCAGTATTACGTTCTTTTTTAATTTTTAAGCAGATTTAAATTCATAATATTTAGCCTAATATTAGTGATGATTAGGGAATATATCTTTTCAATCTGTATAGAAATCAGGATTCATCTAGAATTTTAAATTGTTGTAAAATTTTTTTTGTCTTGTATGTGAAAGTATTTGGTGAGAATTGTACATAGTAGGTTAAAATAGCAAAAATAGTTATTCACTTGGTAAATGCAAATATTTGAAATGGCTTTTCTGTATCTTCCACTTTGTACTGAACTTTTCCTATTATATTTTAATTGATAGCACTTAGCGAATGGTAAAAACATTCACATGTTACCCTTTTGATCTATTTACAAGTGAGACCTTTTTTTAGCACTACTCCCTAGTACCCTAAGGTAAGCGTTTAATACTCATGCTAATATGTAAGAGAAGTTAGCTTGGTTACAAATACACATTTTTATTTTTTTGGACTTATGCTTGACACTGTATTGCTATATATTCAGTATGTAGCAGAAATACTGATGTGATTGTTCGATGGCCAGCCTTCAGTATTTTCCCTATTGTTGTAGCTGTGTAAGAGGACTGTCTTTGGTGGCATCCTTGTTTATTCATACCACTTAACTGTTGGATAGAAACTATCTGATGGTCAGAAAAACGTGTATTTCTTCCACCCTGGTGTCCCTCTGATTACATCAGAGAATGACATTTAAGCACTGCATCTCTCATCATGGGATGCAGCTACCTGCCTGGCCAGATTTTAAGACAAATTCTGATTGAGCTTGCATAAGAAGATCTAAAAGAGATACAGTAGGAAGAATGTAGAGATTAAAATAGACCATTGTCTAACATATACCTCTCCCTTACACAGACATACTGAATATAAATACATATAACAAACTCTAAATAAAGGAGCACTTGAGTGACTTCTCAATGCATATGACTCTCTGACTTTGTGTCCCTGAACATTGAGTGAAAGCCTATTCTCCAGCTTTAATTACTTATTAACTTCACGAAAATTATTATCTAATCACAATGATGCAAAACAAAGCAGATTCTGTCACTATCTTGGAAATTGTTCCTTAACTAAGGCTTAACAATTTATGTATAAGAAATGCTGATTTTTGTTTTTAATTACAACTCTGGGATTCTTCCAGGACCTCTCTTCAGAAGCTGATGTGTCTGAAAAGAGATCTCTGCCCAGTGACAAAAGTTTTATCTTCTCTTGTTTGATGTGTCTTCAGAAATTTGTTTAAAATAATTCTTGGTGCTTGATTTCTGCTGTGCTGCTTTTCATTGCTAACGGTGACGTTCTGTTGGTGTGGTTCCTTTGAAGTTCATGACTCGGCTAAGCATTTTCTTGCAGGCCTGCTGCTGCACTGAAGGTGATCAAAAAGGCATTTGCAACTCAGGAAATCAATGTGATGGTTCTCTGCAGCTGCAACTTTTAAAGTAATACATACTCTGTTTTTTTTGCATAAAAAATAGAGCTTGTGTCTCTGCAAAATATGCAAAAAGAAATTCAGTCATCCTGCATTTCACTGGCTTTCCACCTTGCTGAAATGGACATACTAGTACAGTAGGATGTCTGAATTTCTGAGCTTCTCTAGAGTATAGGCAGCTGCATGCACTGAGAATCCAAAGCACTGATCCCTCTTCTATGGGTGGGCTCTTAACAGAATAGGATTTTCTCTTTTACCAATGATACGTGTGTATGTATTTGTTCTAGTTGAGAACACTTCCTAAGAAAGTGAGAGGCTTGGTTACTGTTATGTCTTCGGGCTTTTTATTATGTTGTAGTACTTTCTGCAATGAAGATTTCTGAAAGAACTACTAAACACTGTCAAAAGAAAAATATTTGTGCTATCTGTTTTGTTATTAAATAAACTTCCAAGAACACTTGAATACACACATGCACATGTGATCTCTCAAATCACATTTCAAGCATTTTCTTTAAATGCAGGTTCAGTAACAACATCTGTGGGAATCAATTACCATGAGCATTCCATGTAAACCATGCTTGCTTTTGGATAGGAGCTTTGATCCCATGACGGAAATATAAGTATTAAAGATGGATGTTGTAGTTCCTTCATCAATAAAATCCCTTATTCATGGTCCTAAAAGAAATAGAGAGGGGGAAATATACCTTCCATGTATGGTGTTTGGTATTTATTAAAGTAATTATTAATAAAAGATTTAAAATCTCCAGGCAACCTGTGACATGTGGAAGCTTTTTTTTTTTTTCCCCAGGCATCTTTATGCATAATTGCCAGCTAGGTCAGAAGTGGATTGACTCAAAATCAGCTTAAAGGTTTCATCAAGTCAGTGCATTAGTAGAGGAAGAAGGCATATAAATAAAAGAAGAAACTCATTTAACCTGCAAAATAAGCAGAAAGAAAAAGAACCTTATTAATCTTTCAGGTACTCGGCTGTGGTGACTAAGTAAAACTTCGTAAGGTGTCTGTCATCACAGTGAAAAGTGGTATTCCTCCCTGACCTAGCTGTCAGTCTGCGTCTGTGTTCCTTCCAAAGGGGATAGCACCTCATCTTTATTCTTACCGTGCTGTGCCAGCCTTATGTTCCTTGCTGAAGCAGATATGGCTGAAAAACAAGATTTTTTTTTTTTTACAGCTAATAAAAACTGGATTAGTAAACTTGTTCAGGTTTGCTTAATTTTGCCTTTCAGTCATGAAGTCTAGATTATGGTTCAAAAGAAACTTGTTTTTAAAGTCTGGTTTAGGCTTGTGTACTGTTATTTATGTATGGGAAGTGGATTCCTGATTTTGGGAAGAACTTACCTGACTTCTTGGTGTGTAAATAAACAAAATTGGAAATAATTTTCATGCTAGAAAGCTGCTTTTTAAGGTAGTCACATATTAATTGATTGAAATCCATGTATACTCTTGTGCAGAAATTCTTTGCTTACCTTTTCTCTCTTTTGTGTCATTTATTACCATAGAATGGCTTGCTTGGAAGGGACCTTAAAGATCACCTAGTTCCACCCCCCTGCCATGGGCAGGAACACCTTCCACCAGACCAGGTTGCTCAAAGCCCCATCCAGCCTGGCCTTGAACACTTCCAGGGATGGGGCATCTACAGCTTCTCTGGGCAACCCCTTCCAGAGCCTCACCACCCTCACGGTGAAGAATTTCTTCCTAATATCTAATCTGAATCTTCCCTCTTCCAGTTTAAAGCCATTGCCCCTTGTCCTATCACTCCATGCCCTTGTAAAAAGTCCCTCCCTAGCTTTCTTGTAGCCCCTTTTAGGTACTGGAAGGCTGCTCTAAGGTCTCCCTGGAGCCTCCTCTTCTCCAGGCTGAACAACCCCAACTCTCTCAGCCTGTTTTCACAGGAGAGGTGCTCCAGCACTCGGATCATCTGTCGTGGCCCTCCTCTGGATTTGCTCCAACAGGTCCATGTCCCTCTTGTGTTGGGGGCCCCAGAGCTGAAGGCAGTACTGCAGCGAGGGGTCTCACCAGAGCCACTCTCCACCAAGCCTGTATTATATCACTTTGGATTACACTGAAGGCAGATGACTGTACTCTTGAGTTGATTGAAGGAATACAAGTGGATGTTGGTGAGTGGGTGGGAGACTAAGGAAGTTGAAATTTATGTAACTTGTATTTCTAAGAGGTGAAAATTAGTCTGCCTTGAGTATGTTTCTCAATTTTGCCTTGAGATTTGTTCCTACCTGGTACTATTTTCATGGGAGGTTTCTGGGATATTTTTGGTTTGTTGTGGGCTTTTTGTGTTTGGTGGTTTGTGGTTTGTTTTTTTTAAACAAGCTATATATATATTTTTTTTTTAAGAGGAAGGAAGAATTTGTTTTGGTTTTGCTTAGTTGTGTTTATCAAGGAGTAAAGAAAAACTTACCTGTTATAACAGAGGTGCTGCAGTACTGTTTCCCTTAAGACTAAGGAACTAACACTCTGCTATTGGCCTTCAGCTGAATAACAAGCAGTGTAGCTGTTGGTTTTTTCCTCTCATCATCCTAGAATAGTTTTTAAAACTCCTTGATAGATAATTCCTCCTAAAGTAACATGTATTCATGTGTCAGATCCACTGACCCATATGGTCACTTTCTAGCAACCTTGCGTGCTGTATGAAAAGGACTTGGCTTGTTAGTGTTCTGAACTGGAACGCTGTTCGGCACAGCTGCCTGAGAGATGGCAGAGTCTTCTAGGCTCTATTAAAGAGTAAAAATGTATGAATGCTGTGGTAAAGTAATCCTATTCTTCTTTTCTGAAGCAGTTTTGATTTTCAAGCTATAGGGTGATGTGTTTTCACTGTGCATTGCCCATAATTATCCAGCTGCTTCTCCAACCCGAACAGTCATCCCTTCAGGCTTCATTAAATGCAGTCAGTAGGGCATTGAAGCCAATATAACTTGTTGTATAGCTTCTGCATTTTAATATGCTGCTATTTCTGACTGTGGAGCTCTGTTTTTTTCAGAGACTCGTGGAAACTGTATCACACATCCTATTTGATAGCTTCTTGCTACTTAAACCTCAGACTACTTGAATGCTTCATGCCTTGAGAGATTTCTAAGCCTAGTAGATGGTGGCATCAGTCCACCATTTGTGAGGAAGAAACCTCAATTCTCCTTTTGTTTTCAGTCATAAATAATAAGTAATTGCCTTGCAATGGCAGCAGCTTCAAATTAAGGAGACCTTGGCCTGGATTTCATAATCAAACATCAGTGGGTTCCAGTTCTTTTAACCATGCAGGATTTTTCCAGGCAGCAGCCCTGAGCGCACACCAGTAAGTCACACATAGTTCATTTCTCACTTTCTCTTTTCTCTGTCAGTGTTTACTCTGTTTGGGGACCATGCTGGTGCATTTCTTAATGACACTAGATGCTGAGTTGCCACATGGAATTGGCAGTAAAATTCAGATAGTCTTGTTGCTGCCTTACAAGCTTGGTCCCTCACTCTTGAAGGATGTTCCCACAGACATGTAGGATGCTGAGAAACAAAGTGTTACAATGTCTGTCTCCATTCTGGAAATCTGGTACATCTCATGTATGGAGCATGACATACCTTATTGGGATCTTGCTAGCAGAATCATAGAATTGTTATGGTTGGA
>NW_009610728.1:0-347 GCF_000690535.1 Cariama cristata
GTTCCCTCCCTCCGCTGGGGACTTTCGGTGCGGCTGCGGCACAGCACCGTGGGGTGGGGGATGAACGGCGCTGGCCTTCGGCATGAGGGCCTGGCACCGTGGTGGCTCTGCAAAGTGTTTCCCTTCCCACTGGTGTGGTGGGTGACGGCTGGACTGGGATACTGGTGCTGCGGGAGATGGTTGGACTGGGATGCTCCCGCTCCAGCATCGCTCGGGTGACGGCTGGACCGGGATGCTCCGGCTCTGGCAGTGCTCAGCCATGGGGACGCGTGGCCGAAGTAGAGGGATGGTTTGAAAAACCCATCTCCCTGTGGCTACAGGGGTGCTGTGGGGGTCTGCCCGGGCCG
>NW_009610729.1:0-368 GCF_000690535.1 Cariama cristata
GCTTCGGTGTGTCGGAGCCGCGGAGGAAAGGAGATCTAAGAAAACAGGATAGGAAGGGAGGCACGGGTGGATTTTAACCCTAGGGATAACCAAGGACTGGCGGAGGGGAGGGAAAGAAAGGGGGGAGGTGAGAGAGGAAGGGGAAATAGTGTGCGCACAGGCTAAAACTTCTCAGACACGGCTACTTCCCGGATGCAAAAATACAAGCCGACTCAAATCGGCGACGGATTTCATTTGGGGGTGTTTTTAGGAGCTGAAGAAAGCGCCTTGCAGCAGCTCGGAAGACAGAGCAGAAAGGGGTTTGCTGCTTATTCCCAGGGGTGGGGGGGGAGGAAAGGGGGGGCCTTCACTTCTGCCCCGGGTGCCTG
>NW_009610729.1:471-832 GCF_000690535.1 Cariama cristata
GTGAAATCGCTCCCAGTGCCCGCCTCCCCGCCGGCTGCCCGCAGACCGAGGAGTTTCCCCGGGCCGGGAGCTGGGAGGCTTCCCAGAGCTGCTCCGGGCTGAGCTGCCCCATGCTGATCCCAAACGCCCTTGTGTTCCTACAGCCCGCCTGACCGGGAGTCAAATGTGCCGGCCTCATCTTATCCACAGCCCCGGGATCCCTTGGCTGGACAGCAGCAAGGCGGCACTGTCTGCCCATCACCACAACCCCTGGACCGTCAACCCCTTCACCAAGACACCCCTGCACCCCTCGGCGGCCGGAGCGCCGGGGGCCATCTCGGTGTACACAGGCAGCAGCACGTCCAGCACCGCCTCCGCGTAC
>NW_009610729.1:875-1122 GCF_000690535.1 Cariama cristata
CCGCGACCCCTCCCAAGGAAGTGTCCCCGGACCCCACCTCCACCAGCGCTGCCTCCCCTTCGTCCTCCGCCGGAGCCCGGCAGGAGGACAAAGACAGCATCAAGTACCAAGTGTCGCTGTCGGAGGGGATGAAGATGGAGAGCGCCAGCCCGCTCAGAAGCAGCCTCACCAGCATGGGGGCCCAGCCCTCCACCCACCACCCCATCCCCACTTACCCCTCCTACGTGCCGGCCGCCCATGACTACAG
>NW_009610729.1:1553-1904 GCF_000690535.1 Cariama cristata
AAGCCGCGAAGCAAGGCCAGATCCTGTTCGGGTAAGTGCTGCACCCCGTGGCCTGTCCCGTCAGGTACCGGCCCTGTCCCCGGGGTGGAAGGGCCGAGGCTGAGGCCATGCTGCTGGTGGGGTGCGTGTGTGCCGTGGGTGGCTGCGCTGGCTCTTCGAGGGGGAGGTGGCAGGCTGCTGCGAGGCTGGGTGCTTGTGTCAGTCCTCTTTGGGACAGAGGGGTAGGTGGCTGCTTGGTCCCACTTTTCTGGGTTTTTAAAACTAGGAGATGGAGCTCGTACCAGGCTTCTGTGGGGGCCACCACATCCATAGTTGCTGCTGAGACGCTGGGCACCGGCTCCAGGGCGCTCC
>NW_009610729.1:1927-23732 GCF_000690535.1 Cariama cristata
CGGTGTGGTGTGAGCTGGCAGATTGAGTTGTACAAAGAGGGATATATACGAGGAAAAAAACTTTTCCCTCGGAGAAAAGCTGGCCTCAGCCGCCCAAGGGGCTCAGGCCTGACCCTCCTCCCCCTACCTAGTCAGTCAAACCGCTACGGATTACACGTGGGGACTTTGTAGCAATAGGCATTTCTCCCTCAGTAATTTCCACATCTCTTCATTATACTAACCAAGGCCCCAGCGCAGGATGAAAGCGAAACTTACCCGGCCGGTCTGTCTCAAATCGCAGAGGGCCTTACTTCCTTCACATTTTACAGGAGCAAAAGTTCAAATACAGTTTACATACCAGTGCGAAAGACTAAGGTGTCCAGTCATCACTAACTTACTGCAGCCTAACTTTAACCAGAAAATACTCTGGGTTTTTGGTTTTGTTTTTGGTTTTGTTTCCCCCCCCCCCCCGAACTAGACGTGCCTCTGCTTCCAAAGGACTGACTGCAGACCTTTCCCATGTTCACAACCTCTCCTTGCATTTCTTCCTAAAAGTGCCATCCTAAATCGGCAAATTAGATGATGGACGAAGTTTTGATCCCACTTTGAAATCACACTAGTTGTACAACTAGACAGACGAATTAAGACAGTTTGTGCAGTTCTACTAACCTTCCTGGTTTAATATCCTCAGCAATGGAAGGAGATGAACTACACTAGATTGCGATTGAATTTAGACAGCCCTTTAAAAATAAATGGCTATATGCTTTTGTGTGTGTATTCTTGTATATCAGCGCACATACATGCTTATGAATGCACTACATGTATTTATTTTTAAAGTAGACGATAATTTAGAAATGTGATCTATTATGAGTTTTACAACAAAAATATCAGCTATTTTACAAGCTCATCAACTCTCATTCAAATGGCTCCTCTGAGGGGAAAAATACACTCTCGCTCTTCCATTATTTAAATGCAGTTGCTACCATGTATATGTATGTTTTAACGATGCAGAGAGTAGAAAGTAAAGGCAATTAGCAGCCCGAGCCTCCCGAGTCTGGAAACAGATTCAAGATCTAGGTCTCTGAAGATAAAGGGATCTCGAGTGGCTTTTTTTTGTCCTGTAGTTGCCAATAATTTTATTAGATGGGGGAAGTAAGGAGCTTTTTTGTTTTGTTTTACTTTTTTTTTTTTTTTTTTTTTTTTTTCCCCTAAAAAAGGGAGCCCCCTGTGCAAGGAACTGGGGAAAGTTCGTGACCACTCAGTGTTTTTGTAGGAAAACTAAGACTCACGACACGACGACTCCTGCAGCTTCCTGCCCTAGGAGGGACAAAAGCTACAAATGCAGCGCCGCAGAGCTCCCCTCATTTTTCACTGTAGACTGTGTTGTTTAAAAGCCACCCACTCCCTAGATTAAAGGAGACACAAGCCCCGCTGAACTCAATATGGCCTGCTTCAGTTATTAGCAAAAAGAATTTCCTCTCCAGTTAAATACTGTAGGATTTGCATAAACTATATTAAGAGAGATTTCTATATTAAGCAGACCTGCCCTCGAACCATCAGAGGCAAATGAACTTTTAGCAGAGAGTTTTCTGAGACAGAAACAGATATCTAGGAGTTAAATGCGGGGTTTTAATACAGCCATTCTACAATGCTGTGTTTCCCACGTTGTGCTACTAAAACTAATAATGAAGTAGTAATAAGGTAAACTGCTCCTTACCAAATCTAAACTGTATTGTTGAAAAATCACAGAAACAGAAAAGAATTCAAAGCCTGTTTTTTACAGTAATTTCTAGAGCGCTTGCTGAAACCGAACTTTCTCAAAGATCAGCGTTAACAGCGTTTTTCTGCCTTTAGAAAGAAAATCGTAACAGCCTTTGGCATTCTGTATCCATTCCCAGTCTGCTCGGCTTTACTTTCTTATCCCGTGGCATTTGCAACAAAAAAGAAAGCACAGAGCTGGATTTTTTTTTGCTCAGATTTAATTCTAGAAAACCTCTTCCTTTGACTCCCTCTTTACCATGATGTGTATTTGCAGGTGTGTGTGTGTTTGGGTACACGTGTACGTGTGTATTTGTGGCAGGAGAACACAGGATCTAAGCCTTGGAGTGCAATAGATACAGGAGGGGAGCGGTGCCCAGCGCAGATTAAGGGAGTTCTCGTTGCCGAAACGATAACTTCCATCTGACACAATAAGAGTGTCACTCTTTCTCACCTTGCAGAGAGCGCTGCCTATTTCTGATCATGACATAAAATACTCGCTGGAGTCTGGGCGTTCTCGAAACACTGAGCTCCTTGCTGCATGTGCTGTAGATGTCACTGCTGTCTGATTGTGCTTGAATTAACACACTGTTTTGACTTCTGGAAAATGCCTGAAGGACAATGCAAAAAGCTTTTGTGAATTTGTTTTTAAAGAAAGAAATCCGGTTTCTTCGTGTTTCCATTTAGAAGGCAGAGAGTGTGTGAACTGTGGAGCAACTGCTACCCCTCTCTGGAGAAGAGACGGCACCGGGCATTACCTGTGTAACGCCTGCGGGCTCTACCACAAAATGAATGGTCAAAACCGACCTCTCATTAAACCTAAACGAAGGCTGGTAGGTGTCTCTGTTTCTCCTGGGTTTGGGGATAAATTAGGCAAAGGGACCACACGCAGGCAGAAGTCAAACACGTCTCATCTCTGCTCAGCTCCTGCGTGGAGCCGAGCTGTACTGTACATGGGGGTCAGTCATGTCGAGGTCACTGCTGTGCCTCGGGGCAGATCTCCCCCCCTCCACCCCCAGCCCCGGCATCCCCGGCACAGACCACCACGCCACTGCAGCCCGCCGAGTGCGCCTCTGTCCCGAGCCTCCCTGCCGCTCACAATGCATGCGGGATATCGTGTATCCGTCTCCCCGTTTATCCTCAGATGACAGCTTTTAATTTAATTCCTCATTTATTTGGCCTCTTGGGACATTTTGGGCGCATACTGGGAGCGAAAGGGTTATAAGCGTGAATTATTTTTCCATGGAGTCACCTATACTTTGTATTTTCATTTGAGTGATTTAAAAAAAAAAAAAGTCCTTTCTAAGCTCCTGGTAGTAGTTTCCTATCCGGATATCTGTACGTTAAAGATAAGGAAACTTTGTGTATCTGTTTCCTGACTCTAAAAGCTTTAGAGAGTTTCTATAGGCAAGTCTTGCCAGTCATGCTTGCTGTTTTGAAATTTCTAATACACTCTAGTCCACAAATAATGCGTAAAATGCTAAGAATAATAAATATATTTTTTGGAGCTTCGTGATTTATGGTGCCTAAGTCTCTTAGCTGTTTGTGGGCGCTTTTCAATGAGGTTTGGAAAGCAGAAAATTGGCATTACTGCTCTAACACTGGGATGGGATACAGAGTGAGTCAGAATTTCAACTATGCAAGCTTCTTAATGACTTGCCTTCTAAAGTGACTGACATATAGAAAAATGTTAAGACAACAGTGTAACATTATCGTCTCTCAGGCTCAAGTGCTTTCCAGTCTGAATGGGACAGGCCACAGAGTTAAGCAGCATAGTTGAATATCAGTAAGCCATCTCAAATATGCAAACATAGGTCTCCACCTTCCAGTGTGTTGGGAGACTGTTATACTTAGCTCACTGCGAGGGGTTTGGGGGGCACTAGAGAGGTTTTCTTTTACTGTACTTGTTTTAATGTTTTGTTTTGTTTTAATTGATTTACAGCTTTGTTTATTGCCCCTTTTTCCACTGTAGTTTGCTTGTTTGCGGGGGAGAGGAGATGGCCATCTTTGGGAATTTGTTCATCTGACATGCAATAGCAAAGTGATCATATTAATAATGTCAGTGTTTGGACGTCTGGCATTAATTGTGTTTGGGTTGCATGAGTGTACTTGCAGTAGGGGGTACCCCCTCTTTCTGCCTTTGGCCTGTTCTCACAGGCAAGTAAGGGACTGAAATATATGAGTCTCTGAGGGCCTGATTCTTGCCTTAAGCTGCTGAGCCATCCATCAGCTTTGGGAAAGTTACAGAGGGCCATGGTGTAAATCAGGAGCAAGTGAGAACAGAACCCGGTCCTCCTCTTTTGTGAGCTGGGTCGGTCTGTGCTTCCAGCGGTGCCAGCTCCCCAGTGGAGCCAGCAGGCAGGCAAGCGCCCAAAGTTTCTTGTCCTGGAAGCCCAGGGCTCTGGGGCTCTGCTCACAGAGATGCCCTGCACCTTAACGTGAACTTCGTTAATGTGAGCTTTGCTGCTGCTTCACCCTATAGCTCTCAGTGGCTAATTGCAAAAATATCCAGGGAGCAAGGCCCCAGGGAAATTACCACGATTGCTATGCATTAGAAAGTAAACTCTGCTAATTTAAGAAAAGAAAATATTGAGTCCTCAGCAGTAATCCAATTGCACAAAACGGACTGTATTTTGACCGCTTCCAGAGGCAGGGCTGAAACTTTCTAAGACAAAATTATTTCCCAAAATATGAGGTGCAATTAGTCCGTCCATAACACTTCATACGATACCATGCTTGCACAAAGAACGTATTATTGTGGGGTCTGCTAGACAAGGGCCCATCCAGAAATTACTGGCTGCCTGCTCTTCTACTTTTCCTGTTCTTGTTTTGGGAGGTGGGTGAACATTTGGGCATTTTTCTTTCCCCCCACCTAGGTTTCAGCAGAACAATAGTTTTAGGAAAGGGTGGTGGATTTTTTGTGGGTGGTTTTTTCTTTTAAGATAGTTGTTTGAGGGCTTGTCAGCCAAGGAACTGAGTAGGGACAGAGGCAGCAGACGGGTCAGCGGAATCATTGCTGCAAGGCATGAAATTTGCTTTGCTAAATATTTAAAGAAAGTTGGAGCCGGTTTTGTTTTCTCCCTTTCACTTGTAAATGGAAACTGAATTTTCAGTGATGGCTCTGATAAATACTGCACCCAGTTAAGTAATGCGGTTGGTTTTCTTTTGTGTCCATCTTTTAAGGGCGAGAGTAGGGGTAAAAATCACATTCTTTAAGATCATTCCCTCTTTTCAAACCCAGTCCCGACATTGGCATAAACTAAATCAGTCATTAAAAAAATTTTCATGACCCTTTCTAGAATCCTGCAAAGGGAAAACCTGAACAAATCCAATGATGTTTCCCTCTCTAAAATTTTTGTTTGTGGAGTCAGAGATGCATTGTTTCTCTCCTTACTTCCCCTACCCACACGGTGCCATGGGGCTTGAAGCTGCAGTCTGCATAGGAGAATACTTGAATTTAAACAAAAACTTAATGGCCACAAAATGTAAAACTGACAGTAGCTTTCCTTCAGCCCTGATGATCTGTAAAATCTTAGTAACTTGTTCTACCCAACCTAAATATTGAGTCCAGCTTGACCTTTCTCATGATCTCCCTCCTCCTGCTGATACATTTTTAATTTTCTTTTTCTTTTGGTTAGTCAGCGGCTAGGAGAGCGGGGACTTGTTGTGCCAACTGTCAGACGACCACCACAACCTTATGGCGACGTAATGCAAACGGGGACCCAGTTTGTAATGCCTGCGGACTCTACTATAAATTGCACAATGTGAGTATTTACTCATCTCATGTGTCGCTGCTTGCCTAGCTAGGATTGATGTCTTAACTGCATGGTGTACACTAGGCTTTTATTGGTTTCAGGGTTTTGGTTGTTGTTTTATTCCTTCCCCCCCGTCTCTAAGGTTCCCCTGGGAAGTGACAGCCATTCTTTGTCAGCATAGTGATGCTAAGTTCAGTGACATTACAATGTATTAGCTTGGCTTCTAACGCTTGGGCAAATCAGGCAAAATAGAGCTACCACACTTGGTTTTAACTAAGTGTGTTTTGTGTGCTGTTTCCCTCCAGAAACACAGAGACCATTTGGAATGGGCTTTGTGCAAAAATTAATCCTGATGGGGTATCTTCATTTTGATTTTTATTTTTTTTAAAAAAAATAAGTATATCTAAGGCTTTGTTTTATTATATATATATTTTTTAAAGAAGTTGATCCTAAGCAGGAATCCCTTGACATGTTGGAACGTTATTTAAACTGTAAGTAACAGAGGTTACTGGTACAAGATTGCTTATGTCTTAGGACTGAATTTGGGTCAGCGTGTGTCTCCTAGTTTGATCTCTTCTATTAGGAAATGAATGAGGACTGAGGGTAAGCCTACGGGAAAGAGAGTCATCAGCTGCCAAATTCAGTTCAATTTGTTTTTCATGTCTAGGGTTTTTTTGTGTGTGTGGTTTTATTAAACAAATCAATATAAACAAGTTCTGCAGAGAGAAACACCATTTTTTTTGGCCAGAAAAAGGTCTCCATCCAGGAAAAACACATGGGGGCTGTCCAAATATTTTCATTTTTGCACAATAAGGTCATTTTGTCTGCATGAGCCTGATTTTCTCATTTCTTGCAGGTGAACAGGCCTCTGACCATGAAAAAGGAAGGAATCCAGACCAGGAATAGGAAAATGTCCAACAAATCAAAGAAAAGCAAGAAAGGCTCTGAGTGTTTTGAGGAACTGTCCAAGTGCATGCAGGAGAAATCGTCTCCCTTCAGCGCTGCTGCCCTTGCTAGTCACATGGCGCCCATGGGGCATTTGCCACCTTTCAGCCACTCTGGACACATCCTACCGACACCTACTCCCATCCACCCATCTTCCAGCATCTCATTTGGACATCCACACCCATCCAGCATGGTTACAGCCATGGGATAAAACCGAATGACCGAGAGATCTACCCAGAGATTAAGAACATGGGGCTTTGCCTAGGATGACACCAAGTAAGAAAATGTTCTGCCAAGAGGAGAATGTAGGGATGGCAAAAGGGGATCTTTGCTCCCATGTGGTTTAACTCTTAATGCTGGACTAAAACCTTGCAAATGATGGGTCTTCTGCAGAAACGTGTAGTGGTGCCTGTAATGCACTTTGCCCCCTCAGGTATAAAGAAAAAGAACTTGCCTGTTCGATACTTAATGGTCCAGCAGGAAGCAAAAGGTGGCAGAAGCTGAGGAAAAGGCTTGGAACTGGCTTTCCTTTCTCTCTTTGTTATTACTGTGAATATTGTAAAGAGATATAAGCAGCCTCCCAGGATGGAATCGGCTCACTGGAAGCCAGACATTCTGGATTTCTATTGCGGACTTTGTTTGGGATGGGGAAAAAAAGAAGAAAGAAAAAGAAAAAAGAAAAAAAAAAAGGACATCTTTATAAAAACGTCATTTTTAAAATTAAATCAGACAAAGTCATATTTATTTTGCTCTTGTTTTCCACAAAAAGCCTCAACCCCTCTGATTGCATGTTTTTGTGCTGTTGTTTGCAATGGCTACCCTGTAAGAAAACCTGCCTTCAAAACAAGGGGGAGAGGGGGGAACATATTTAGTAGCCCCCTTGCATTAGCTCCCTCTATCTTCCATACCAAAATAATCTACTAGGAAGGGGGAAAAGCTTGGGGGAGGAACAAAGCGAAAATGTAGCC
Organism: Cariama cristata; assembly: GCF_000690535.1. Taxonomy (NCBI): domain Eukaryota; kingdom Metazoa; phylum Chordata; class Aves; order Cariamiformes; family Cariamidae; genus Cariama; species Cariama cristata. Next base: position 9,333 of record NW_009610729.1, read on the forward strand.
GTAATACAGGATTTTAATGTGCCCAAGATGGCGATTATTTTGACACAATTTCTTCATTCTTTTCCCTTACATGAAAGATTTATTGTAAAAAAACAGCCCCCCTCCCAACTACCCTATTATTCCTCAAAACAGACAGCTAGATCAGACAAACCGTTGGGAAAAAACTCACAGGAAAGCAATCCTGCACTAGCAAGGGGTGAGATACAGGCATTTACCAAACTGTGTTGCAGCTTGCTTCTAGCACAGCAAAAACCATCACAGGGCATAAAAACATCCAACTTGCAGACTTTAGAGGTTGAAGCATTTTGTTCTGTTGTGTTGGCAGCTGTCGCTTAAAAATGCAGATTAGCTGCTTGGGTAAACTTACGGCAGTGTGGCCACCACGTCCACATGCAGCCAGCCAGCGCATGTGCTGTCTCAGGCATCCAGGCCCCGGTGGACTTTCACAGGGAGGAAGGGCAGAAATGAGGTTGAGATCACTGGAGAGGGGAAAGAGAGAGACAATCAGTTTGAGCTTCACACATCCGTCAAATCCCAGACACAGCGACAGCTGATGAGACGAGGGAAAGCATCGTTCTAAGAGGAACGTCTGTTTTCCATAGCGTATTTTAGATGGAAAAAAAAAAAAAAGAAAAAGAAAAAAATTTAAATCTAAATCTCCCATTATTAAACCATATTGTACGTAAATGACCGAGAACAAAGCTATTGCCAATGTGAAGTGTATTCTATTGATTGTTATGGTCTGATGCCTCTTGTGAACACAAGCTCCAGTATAACATACAATGTACATATTTAGCTATACTTCTGATGAAAATGCCCCAATGAACAGAGGGGTTTGATAATGTAAACCACATAAGCTTAACTCTGTGACAAGCTTTTTATTTTATTTTTTTTAATTTTTAACTTCTTTGTTGTTGGGGTTTTGTTTGTTTGGTTTTTTTTTTGATCAAGCCAATTGTATCTTTACTGCAAAAGTCCTGCTTTAAAGAAAAAAAAACACGAACGAAACAAATAAAAATGGATGTATGTTAAATTGTTTTTCTAAACATGTAATTCAAATATTTGATAATGAATTAAGAACCAAGTAAGCAGCCATAAAAATCCTGCTTTCCTCCTTTTTCTGGTCTGCATAGGCATATAGGTGCACTTTGTAAAGAAGTGGAAATAAACAGGAAACTAAATTGGTTGGGGGAAATCATAAGAATTTTTAATCTACTGAGGTAAAAAATTGGGTCCTTTTTACCTTTTGCAATGGTACAGTTGTACATTATTTCTACCCAACTCAAATTTCTGTAGGATTTGGGCAGGGGAGCGGGGAAGGGATGTGGGTGGAAAACAGGGATTACTGATACAGTTGACAAAGTGCAATATATTGTCAGTCACTGCAGCATAGACAACGGCAGTTGAGATTTAAATTATTTTGTACTTGTATCAGCATAAAAAAATTCTTCAGTATTTTCTGTTTTTATTTTAATTTTTATTTTGCTTATTTTTGGATTAGTGAACTAAGTTATTGTTAATTATGTACAACATGTTTATATATTGTCTGTAAAAAGTGTATGCTTTCCTCATATTCCTTCAAGGTGAATATTGCTAAGAATAATAAAATACCTTTTTTGTGAAAGTACCTGTGCCCAGCTTCATGTCATAAAGGCTTTTTTAATAGGGAGAGAGGAAAAATTATCATTATTGTTGCCAGTAGAATTATTAGCTTAAATTTTATGCAGAGTGGTCTATTGATATTTCAAAAACCAACCAGGGTAGGACCAAAAAAAGTGGTTGGTGAATGATTTAGTATAAAAAGAACAGGTACAAAAGCTTATTCTCCGGTGTTGTTTTGGGGTTACAAGGTCATGCAGTTAAGTGCGCTAAAGTTTCTAAACCAGTTTAAAATCTAAGGTGGCAGCCACATTGCAGATGATGAACTGTAGTTTCTCTGGGAAGTTTTTTCGTCATTTTTTGGGTTGTTTTTTAAAGTGTTTGGAGAAATACTTTGCAATTAAAAACAACTTTTAAAAGCACCATAAACGCAGTAAAGCAGCCCGCTGCCTAATGGGTTTCAAGGCAGGACCTGTATTGGACGGGGCAAAGTTCTCCATAGGTTCTTGCACTGCTGTAACAGGCACCACCGCCAACCTGGAAACCTGTTTCTTACCATTTGGCATTATCAGTGGGGTGAAGGGAGCAAGGAGGGGATGGCCAGCCCGGAGCTGCTCAGTGCTGTCCTGGGAACAAGGGGTGCAGCTGTGGTTGCAGCGGGGTGCACACATGGGCTGGCATGTGAGGATGGAGGAGAGTGCTTACCAGGCAGCTCTCCCATGGCCAAAACGTTGTGGCTGCTTGCATCACAGAGTCAAGTCTGATCCACACAAGGAACCTCTTGGGGTCTTACAAAGTGAAGCAAAGTCCCCCCTGCCATGTGTAGGGGTGAGTGCTGCTGCTACAAAAACAATATTCTCAAGAAAACTGCTAATGAACTTTGGGTTTCCTCCTTTGACCCCTGGGAGTTGTGTCTTATTTCTGTGGAAACCAACTTGGGGATAACTCCTTACTCATTAAGAAAAAAAATAACCTGAGTTCCTTTTTCAGCGTGTGTGTGCAAATTCCAGCCCTTTCTACCACTGCTTCTCTTTAACCGTGCAGCCTCCTCCCCAGTCCTGTTTGCAAGCCTTGCTTGCAAATGACAAGGAGTCGCAGCGGTCCTACATATGCTGAAGAAAGCACACGCAACTGAGACAAGGCCTTCCTACATAATTTCAGATGAGTTAATCATCTCTCTAACTTGTTTAGCAAGGCTTAGTGCAAACACCCATTAAAAAAAAAAAAAAGGCAGTTTATAGCACACCGTGCAAGCTTCATTTAAAAAGAAACATGTTCGTTTTCAGATAGGTTTAAAACGGGGTTATAACTAAACTCAGCCACTCTCCCTTCATATTTGAACAGTTAAGACAAGGAGAGAACAGGAGGACTAACAACATCTCTTTAAAATAATTTAGAATAATCAAGCTATTTGTGTTGGTTGCACATTACTCACCTGTTCAGGCTTTGATGAGGGCTTACCTTGGTGCTGCCTCTCTGCAGGCATTTTGCCGGGTCAGTCAGATCCGCTCGCAGAATCAGGGCCATAATCCATCAACTTGTCGGGAGGGGTGCTGCAGCCCCCCAGCGCCCAGAGGAGCGTGCCTCTTCTGAGTGGGGTCTTCAGCAGTTTCTGCAACACAGATAATAAATAATCCCATGTTTGTCAGGTGGCACTAATCTGTGAAAGATCAAACCATCTCTCTGTAAGGTGTGTATCATGTTTGTCTCCAGACATTTTGCATAGCAGAAGAAAAAACAAACAGCAGGGAATGGAAATGGAGCAAATGTGTAAAGTTCAACGTAAAGTGTAAGCACAGAGCAGATATCGAGGCAACAAATTGGGATTTACGGTCCTTTCACTACCACCAAACACTGAGGGACGGGCTTTTTGTGAGGGGGGGAACCCTGACATTACTTGCCTTTGGTTCCCGTTGTTGGGATTATTGTTTTAAGCCATGCTTAATTGTCATGTCTCCACGGCCACATCAAAAGCCAAGAAGATTAGGTTACAGGGAGTGTTTGATGTCAAAATACAAAATAAATAAAAGGGAAGCTGAAAAGGTACTGTATGAAAAGGTACTGTATTTTCCATGATGCTTAGTGAGGTTTTTGCCTCAAACATTTTTTTTTTTAAATTTTGCAAAGGTTGCACTTTTAGTGGCAAGATTTCATTTACTTACTTCCAAATGACTCCACCGCTTTCCTGCAACAGCTCAAAAGGGTTAATATCCCTTCTTTGATGGCAAACATGGTATAATTAACGCAAACTTCTTAAGTATCCTGGTGACCTGTAGATGGCCACATGAGAATTTTGTTATTTACTGACTTGCCAAACGTTTATTGCTTATAGCAGGACAAGTGGGAAGCAGGCATTAATTTTGATGCTGTTATCTGTGATTGCGTGTAAAGTTCATAGCAGAGAGTGCCTATATGTCAACTGCAATTAAACATTTCCCGATTTTTTCTAATGAATTTCACGCTGGTGGAGGGGGTTGGACTGGCAGCTTTGCAAACTGAAATCCTGCCCATCCACAGAGCAGGCATGACATAGCCAGACACAGGACAACTTCCCCTTACCTGCAGGCTGCAAAAGAAAACAGTCTGGCGCCATGGAGCATTTGATCCTTGGCTTCTCCACAGAGACAGTCAAATCAGTACCAACTGTGGCAGGGCACAGAGAGAGATTTTGTGGTGTGACATCTCCCTTGGAAACCAGCCTGAAAAACACCAAAAATTAAGCCAAAAATGACTATCAGGTGAATATATTAATTTATCACCAACCTGGACTGGATTAGAATGCATGACCTAGAAGTAAAATGCTTTGTTTAGCCCAACTCCCTGGGCCATCTGGTCCTTGCAAGTAAACATTTCTAAGTGAGATTAACTGACTGTTCTTTAAGCATGGTGATATGAGTGCAATCCAGGCTGCTCTGGATCTAACAGATCAAACCCCAGCATCAGCAGCCGGCTGGTGCCGATTCAAAGACACCATTTGCTTGAACAGCTTTGGGTGCAATTCTCCATGGTGCCGGCTTTGCAGTCAATCCTGATTCAGGCTGATGTGTCCCTCTCAGATCCAGAGTTTGTCCTAAATCCAGGGCTCAGATTGCACCAAGGTGCTGCTGGGAGGTTGAAGGCCACATCAGAGGAAACTTACGGAAGGGACTGCAGTTAAGAATTACACTGCATTTGCAATAAGAACTAAGTTGCATTTCTGGGCACTAAAAGCTCGACTGAGCAAACTGCAATCGCAGGGTAAGAGATACAGCAGGAAAAACATCCAGCAGGTAGTAACATAACAGAGAACTAACCCCTCCTTCAGGGAAAGGCTTCGACATACCACTGAGGGAGGGAACTGCTACTGTTTGGTCTATAAAAACTGAATCACGGAAGTATAATGTTAACTCAGCCTACGCAGCAATGCCAGGGAGAAAACAGCTACCTGCCTGTATCCTGCTCCCGTGCCTCTCTCTATGGTTCTGCACTCTGGGCTGCAGGGAGTTATTTGGAGGAAATTTGACTGTGGCTCAGGAGGGTCAAGAGCATGTGTGACTCATTTGGACTTGGGCCTATCAATGCCTGAGTGTGAACATGGACCTTTGTTGCTCCTAAACTCTTCAGTGCTTCACCAAAGTCTTCCTCAGTGCTTTTATTTTCCTCTGGAGCTTGATTCAGCTCCTGCCTGCTCTCTGTCAGGCAGAGAGAACATGGCAGATTTCTTTACCTCGGACACAAAAGCATTATATTGTATGTTTTGGTTGTGATTTTTTACCTCTGGTTCTTTCATTCACTCCCACCTGCCCACATTGGCATTTTGGTAGCACGTTATACTGCTAGAGTGATTTCAGTGTCCCTGGAAATTCCTACTGGATTTTGCTGTAAAATTCAGATTAATTTACCATCTCCTGCTGCATTTCAGCCCGTCCACTATTATTTTTTTTTCTTTTCTTCTTTGTAGACCCTTATAAAATTCGGAAGTAAAAGCACTCCAATTTGAGAGTTAATCTGTTAGAAGAGAACTAGATGAACAAAAAGGAACAGACCAAAACCACTCACGTAACCTTTGCACCCACAGGCACTTTGGGCTGCGCACTATTTTTCCCTATCCAAGCATAACTCCCACCAGCACAGGGAAGATGTTCTTCATGAAGAAGCACATCTCTGGAGACAGACCACCGCCTGGCTGGTGCCAGGACTCACCCCAGTCCTTCGCACACTCACTTTCTGATAACAAGCAAAGTTACATCACTCCATGCCTCAGTTTCCCTTTGCAAAACAGGCATAAAAAAGACATGACCTGTCCTATCAGCTATGTACAAGTGTTGACACCCTCCAGTCTAGCAGACTTCTGGGCAAGTTCTAACAAGTGTCAGTGTGTGTGGTGTGTACTGATAGGCACCGGGAAAGGGCACAGTACTCTCCTTTCTAGGTTAGAGGTTCCTCCCTGCCTTCGCTGTGGAGCTGTTGCAGTGCCGTTAGCCTCTCCGTACAGCTGCCTGTGGCAAAAATGACACACTGGAGAAATTAGTCATTGGAGTGTATCACCCGGCTGCTTCCAACTGCTGTACACGCACACAAACCCAGAGCTCCATGCACACGCACACACACGCACGCACTGCCTCCAGCCCCAGCCCATTGTGAAGCAGCCCTTTCTCCATCTCCCATGCTGTCAGCCCCTGACCTTCCTTTCACATGCTCTAATGGTCACTAGAAAACTGTGAGAGAACACAGTTGCGGTATTAAATAGCCCTAATTTGTCTCCAGGCCTTTCCCCTCCTCCCCCTCACCTCGGTCTCCCGCGACTTAACGTTTAAACCAGCTGAAGTTTACAACAAATCAAAGCCTCCCTATAGGCCCAGATTGTCTAAATACAGAAAACAGGAAGTGAGTAACCTTCAACGGGAAATTGTTCATCCGATGGAGGCCAAGACCCACGGCCCGGCGCTTTTCAGTCCTGTCCCAGCATAGGCAGACACAGCATGTACCGAGCGGACACTCGGTGTTTCGCAGGAGGGAGTGGTTTAGGGAAATTTTTGCTTCTCTTGCAGTCACGTTGCAGCTGCTTCAAGAAAGAAGATGGTGTTTGTGCCTGTGCAGAACAGTAGACGGGCAGTTTGGAAGGGTTATTTTTAAGAAGACTGGGGATTGGATGGAGAAGCAGACAAGGGTCAGAGGAGAAAATGGAGAAGATGCATGAATCCAAACTAAAACCACCTTTTACTTCCTATGAAGGTGAAGATGGCAAGAGAGTACCGTAAGCGGCATTGGGCTGCTTCCAGCACACAAGGGCGGGAAGAGATTTTGTGCAGCAGCCCACTTGGTGATGAAAAGGAGAACACTTCATTTCCTAGGCAGAGAGAATAATAATTTATTTTTGTAGAGTAAGTTGCCTGCTTCCCCCCGCCAGGAAAGATCCTAAATTATTTTACCGGCTGTTTATCTAAGGCTTATATTATTCACTACTGAATTACAACCATTACTGAGGTGGAACACAGCAGCTGTTTAACAACTCAAAACAATGCCCCTTTTTTACGGAAGGTCATCTTAAGATCCTCTATAACTGAAGGTGAACTTGTTATGTGCCACATCCACTGGAATAGAGCTTTGCTCACAATTACACTTGTGTGAGAATCACAAAATCGCCAAAGAAACTAGGACGCACAAACACATCCAAGTATGCCCAAGTCCTTCCACTCCAACTCTGGACAGGGCTAATGAACCACATACCACAAAGTGGCCCCTCGGTCATAGATAATTTTCTTCTGACCCCCTTGGAGCCTGCACCTATGCTTATATGCCAGTTTTGCTCTGGGCAGCTCATGGGATAAGCACCAGCAACCAGGCCTATAGTCTCTGATTTGAGAAATGGACAGAGAAAAAGGCAGCCCAAGTCTGATTTGGAGTTTGGCACCACTGTGGAGGAGATATGGGTTGGCTGGTCCTGTCCTGCTTCCTTGCTGCAGGGCTGGGAGTGATACAGGTGAAGGGCACTCTTGGGCAGATGTGCACACATGGGCAGTCAGTCTACAGAGGACATTCATGCAGAAGGCACAGCTAGAATTAGACCTGCCTGACTGGGATGCTGCACCTCTGTAAAGACTGGGACTTGAGAGAAGGGTGCAGTGATGGGAAACCCTTGGGTCTTTTGAGGAGGACAAGTTACAGATGAAGCTTCTCGTTAGATCTCTTTGCTGCAGCATTTCAAATATTGCTCTGAATTTACCTTTAAAAATATGTTTTAAATACTGGTTTCAGGCAGAAATATTTTCCCTCTTGCTCCTACAGTCTTTTTCTGCGATGACTTCCCTCAATTTCTCATGGTTTATATAGATGAGTAAAGCTGGACTTGTGGCATTTGCTCCACAGAGATTTTTCTCTCTTGCATAAAGATGAAGTCTAGTTGGTTGTTTTGCTAGCAAACCAGCTGGCTGGGAGAAAGATGCTCTTAATCAAATGGTCTCGCTGCCTCTCTGGGGAGAACTCTGTCGTTTTTTCCCATCACAACAGGTTTCCTCTTTGTTCTCTGGTGGGCAGGTGTTGTCCCACTGGGATGTGGAAAAGGGCAGGCTCTGATCCCATTAAAGATAGCTCCACTGGTAATAGATCAGAGGGGCATCCCTAGGTTGTGGGAGAATATGTCTGTCTTGCTTCACTGGCTGGTAAATAATAGAGTTGGCTCTCAGTGATACTTGCAGGGTTGTTAACAGGAGTCCTCTTCACCAGAGAGACAATGAAAGGGAAAGGAACCCAGAGGGTGATGGCTGTGTCTGGCATTGCCAGAAACCACAGTTGGTCCTGCAAGTGATGGGAACAGAGATGATGCTTCTATCCAGGAAAGATGCAAAGAAATGCTCCTCCACTGCATTATCTGCTTGCTTTGCTGTCTTTCTCCATCACTTCCACAGCAGGCTGACTTTGAGGGATGTGGAAGTGAATTTTGCTCCAGTGGAAGTCGAGACACAGGTAATCTCAGAGATGGAAATGCTACTGTAACACCTGGTCTCAGCCACTCCTTGGTCCTTCCATCTTGAGGGTAACAGCAGATCTGTTCTGACTTCCTAGGAAGAAAGACTGGGTCTATAGGCTAAAGGAGGTCAGGGAGCTCTAACCACATCCCTGACCTGGATGAAACGACCAGGGAACAAGAGTTGTGGCTTGCCCAGTGGAGCCTGTCTGCCTGCAGTCCAGACGTAGCATGGAGTAGCTTTTCTTCTGCTGACCTTGTGCTCGGAAGAACTGAGATAGTAGCAGGATCGCCAGTGCATTTCCTTATTCTGTGCTTTCTAAAGTGCTGCAGGAGATGAGTCCACTGTGCCCAGGAGCTATAGACTCCTGCGATCTAGAATAGGTTCTACACCTGCTTAACTCAGAGGCTTAGTGTCACTGCCCGCTCAGTTAAGTCAGGATTTCTCTACCTCGCATAGGGTTGTGGCAATCCACTAGTCTGTGTTAGTGCAGGCCTCAGACATGGTCATGCCCCAAGAATGGAAATTTGAAGCTGGATACATGCAGCAGTCAAAATACGCAGCTCTGACTGCAAACCATACCATACGCATAAAGTATGCACCAGCACTGTGGGCCAGAGGCTTGACCAAACGAAGCAACAGCTCTTACAGACACTGTGTCCAGGCACAGGCTCCTTGAGCTTCCTTTCTTTGGTGAGATCCCTTTGGCCAGTGTCATTCTAGCTCCAGCAAAGCTGTCCATGAGGGACCCACACCTGCTCAGCAGAAGCCCTGCATCCTCGAAAGAGTTAACCCTGAGCTCCTGACTCAATGCACAGGAATGCAGCCACCTCAGGTAGAGTCTCACCAGGGCCAGCCTTGAACAGGGCCTTCATGGGAGCCTGCACAACGCTGAACTCAACAGTGGCTGTACTTTGTTGCGTCAGGACTGACAAGAACAGAGATGGTACCAGCATGTTAGACAGCCCGCTATATTTTAACACCCTTTTTACTTTCTTTGCTTATGTTCTTCCTTAGTGCCACATGGAAATTACGCTCCTTTTGGCCTACGCACCCTGCACCAGTTGGACATCTCTTTTCATCTGCACTCTCTTTCTTAGTGCTCTCTTTCCAATGTTTCACTCTCGCATTTACATCCTTGCTGAATTTCTCTCTGTGACTCACAAACCAGCCAGAGTCCATGACTTCTGCTGCACTTGGGCCTGGGAAGACCGGTCATTCTCCTTGCGAAGCCATCACTCACTATGGGCCACTCCTCCACGCGATCCAGCCCTGCCACTGCTAGCCCTGCCTGAAACAACCGCCTCTCCTCAGCATTCGTGCAGGCTGCTTTCACTTTTAGCCCTGATGCTGAACAAACCCAGCTCTTTCTTCATGTAGACGTATGTATGTATTTATACACATACCCCCACCACAGAAAGAGACCTTTTTTGCAAGGTTTAATATGCTCTGAGTTCTGCTGTGGACTCTTCCTCTTTTGTTGCAGCTGTGGTTTTAGGGCAGGCTTTGTGGGTTTGAGACGGTCCTTGGATGCCTTGGGAAATGTTCTGCAAAAGCAGACTTTCTCTCCATGCATTCTGCACTCCAGCCACGAGGTCCTGAAATCTCTGTACACAGGATTTCCCCTATTTAGATGAACAAAAAATCTACTTGCCTTTCAGGCATAGTTTCTGATTGATACTACTCATTTATGACTGCAGTGTCAGGCAAAGAAACAGGAGAGCCAGCTGGACTCTCTCCTACGTCAGCAGTAGCTCTAACTGAGCCACAACACTGCATCAGGGTGCTCCGAACAGGCCAAGAACCACCACCTCACAGTCATGGCAGTCCTGGGGTGGCTGGTGTAAGCTGCTTTGCCATAGCTCTGAAGAGAATAAGATCTTACCCACTATCCTTAATGTCTCTGTCCACGACACAGGAGAAACAACACTACCTGCCTTGTATGAAATAAGGGAGAACCTGCAAGCGTAAGGAACTGTAAAACAGAAACACACTCTGCCCCTCCTGTGCTTGTCCTAGTTACTCATGAGGGAAAGTAACTCTGTTTTAGGAGAGCTGAGGATTAGCCTAACACACCTGGGTACCACCTGCTGCTTTAGTGGCTCCAGCTCACAGTTTTGTGACAAGCTGGGTGCTTGACAGCAATATCCCTTTGAAATGCCAGGTATACTGCTCAGGGTTTGGAAAAGCCTTGCTCCAGCACAGGGTAATTGTCAATATGCATGAAGACAAACTTCCTGGGGTTGGCTGGGGGCAAGAAGGGGACAGCTCGGGTGGAAAAATTGCTTCAACCACAGCACAAGGCATGCCTGTGCTCCTAACCAGCTAAAGAGCAACTTGGCCCTATAGAGTTAGAGCAGCCTTGAGGCAGCTCTGACAAGCAAAGCACACAAATGCTGTGAAAAAAAACCCAACCCATGAAGCAACATACAAGATTTAAAAGCACAGTTGTTCAGCCTTGCCTATTTGTATGGGAAGCAGGAGTTGCAGCTCCTGAACGTGGAGCTGGCAGGCAGCATAGGAAAGGAGAGGGAGGCAAGACATGTGGCTGAGGAATTTGCAGCCTTCAAGTTCCCTCTCTCCTACCTCCTCCTCGCACAGGAAATGAAAGAAGACTCTTTTGTGGAAGGAGGATGGTAGGTGTGCATGCGTGAGTGTGTGCTGGGGAGCAGCCCGACCTCGTGGGCTCCTTCCCAGTGTGCCAGCCTGCGTGCCAGGCCATGTGTTTGTACACACACGTGTGCACGGTTATGCTGAAGTGCTCAGGGCCAGCCCAGGGCCGTTTCTCAGAAGTTTCCTCATGCGTGTCCAAAAAGGTGGATCAGGCAACGGAAGTGGCAAAACCACCAGCATGCCCAGGCCCCAAATGACTGCCTTTTAACTTTTTTTCTTTTTTCTGTAAAGCAGTCCGTCCCACTTCTTCCTTCTTCCCTCCCCGACTCTGTCCCGCTGAACCACAGCACCGGAGCAGCAGAGCCTGAAACTGGAGGAGAGCAAAGGGCAAAGAAAGTCCATGGCCACTGCAAAGAGTGATGCCAGGGGCCAAGGCCAGCAAAACTGGCTGTGGGCATGGTCACCTGCTGCCCTGACTTGGGCCTGAGCATGGAGCAGAGCAGGCAGCCAGCTGCCAGCTCTGGCAGGACCTGGTGTGAGGGAGGGAGACCCTGAGAAGGGAAGGCAGCCCACGTACCACCCCTCATAAACCTCCTTCCTCCCTGCCGCCATCTTGCCGTCCAAGCAGCACAGCCCTTGTCTCTGTGGAGGCCCAAGCCTGGGGGAACATGGTGGGAAGGGCAAAGGGAGCTGGCAGTGGGGTAAGAACAGTCAATTTAGTTGTCTTTCTCCCCTCTTCAAACCACGATGAGCTGGTTGCACTCTCCCAGGATGAGTGGCACAAGCTGCAGGGCTCAGGTGACCCTGTTCTCTCATGGAGAAGATGACGTCTGGGCCAGGTCCTCACCACCCACCCTGGCAGCCTCCTGGGTGCTGGCACCACACAGGACAAATTCGCCTGTGACTCTCCTTCAAGGGAGTCTCTTTTAACCTCTGTTTCCACAATAACAGGGACAAAAGAATGGGCTGTTTATCCCCATCCCCACCCACCAAATTATGCAGCGTACCTGCAAGGCCTGGCGGCCTTTCCTTGGGTTTGCCAGGTGGGGTTTGCAGGAGGAAGAGGAAAAACGTGGCTGGAGATCCCACTTCTGTTTACACTTCTTTGTTAGCAGTAAAAGTTTCCTCTCGCCATGCTTGATCCTGTGGCAGGTGTTAGCAGCAGGCTGAGGAGCAAGAGGGTGGCCCAAGCCCCCTCCTTCTGCAGTCTTAAAATGGGGGTCAGGGCAGGCTGCCTCAGCGCTGTGATGGTGAACAGGTCTCCATCATCCCCTGTGGGCTTTTACCACCCCAGTCCACAACCACACAGAGCCAGCCCGGCCCCTGGCACTTCCCCCTCAGGTAAACACAATGGATCCCCATCATGTGCCACAAATTTGTTCCTCTGAGTGTCGGAGAACACCTCATTTTCCAGTTGAGTCCCAGTAGCAGGAGTGCAGCCCCCTTGGAGATGTCGCTGTTGGCACGAGAGGTAAAATGTATCAGAAGAAAATAAAACCGGCTCAAAGCCATCACAGTAAAGGCAAACCCAGCTGAGAGGAAAGGTCCGGAGAGTCCCATTGGGAAGAGATGCCAGAATGTTATAAAGACCCAAACTCTAAAGACAGTCTTGGCACTGAGAACCATGATCCACTTTCCTGAATAGCACTGAGGCCACGTTCAGCCTTTCTAGTTTTCTGGGTCAAAAATAAACCCTGCACTAATAATAATTTTTTTAAAAGACATTAATTTTTACTTCACATGTTTTCTGTCGAACAAAACGTATTGGGTGAAAGAAAGGAACTGCCTGAGAAGCTGGGAATCTCCCAAGTGGGAAGGACAAATTCAACATTGCCGAAAAAATCACATAGTGTCAAAGGAAAAAGGCAAATGCGTTGAAGGGAATTAAGAAATTGAGCAAGTAAGGTGCTATGTGAGGCAGTCCTGAAATCTACCTGTGATATAAGGTAGATAGGGGTTCTTACATGCGCAATAAGTAAGGTGGGGGAGAAAAAGAAGAGTAAATAAAGAAGAAGAATGCAAGAAGTAAGAGTGTGCAAAGCCTGCTCAGAGATCTAAGGATTAAAAAGAAAACCTTTAGTAGAAATGGAAAACAGGGAGGCAACCAAACAAGAATATTCAGTCAGTTAAGGCTTGCAGGGAATAGATAAGGGCAGCAAAAATGCAGAACGAGTTAATTATAGCCAAAGGGATTAAGGAGAATAAGAGGCCTTTTACAAATATATCAGGGGAAACAGAAGCACTAGGTAGAAGGTGGGTCTGTTAATAATAGGTCAGAGTAGGGATGGAAAATAATGAAACAAGGGGACAAATCATGCCAACAGCAGTGTGGGCATCTTCCTGTTACCAGCCAGTCCGAGACCTCCAAGTCAGCACGACAGGACCATTGACTGAGACTAGTTTCACCCCAGAGACTCGCCATCCACAGAGACAGATCTGAACTGCCATCACAGTAGAGCTGGGTATGGAAACGTGCCGCAAGTCTCCCCATGCAGTGCCTGACACCTTCCCTGAAGAAATCAATATATTTTCAGTGATTTAATTGCCTCAGCCCGGCTTTTTGTGGTTTAGGAGGCTGAAGAAAGTACATACACCAAGGTTAGGCCACATATGTGGTGCAATGGCCTTAGAAGAAGACCTGGTTAAAACACACCAGTGGGTGATAGACTGACTATCTATCTATGGCTTCTCATCAACTCTTATGCCTTGGCTTGGCTATTTCCTCTCCGCCGCGCTCAGCCCCCTGAAAGTAACAAGAATAAAACCCAGTAAATCCCTTGGAGCTGGAGGCAGGGATTGGCAAGTATTAGGACTTCGCAAAACTTGCATCTCACCGATTTGTGGGCCAGTTTCTCACCTCCTAAGAAATTTCGTGCAAGAATTTTAAATATTTAAGATATGCACATATTACTGTCATCAGGATTTTGGCTTTCTCCCTCTCTAGAAATAAAGTTTGGCTCCAAATCCCAGGTTTCCCTCTCAGTTCCTGTAAAAACAAGAGGCTCCTCTAGGAAAACGACAGACTATTTATGTTTTCTCAAAGTCAAAAAAGAACTGTCAGGAGATAGAAACTGTTTCACCCAGCTCTTTCACAGGAGGAAACCCATCGCTCTCCTGTCTGCCTGTGGGCACGTTTTGCATACTGGAGGCTTTCCTTGAACAAGACCCCTCAGGCACCCTCCAGCCCCCATCTGCCAGGGAGTCACACAGTGAAACAAAGGGCCAGCTCCTTTGTCTGAGG
>NW_009610730.1:0-1098 GCF_000690535.1 Cariama cristata
AGAAGACATTTGTTTAATGTTCACATCTGCGAATGACACAAAGTGCAAGGAAGCAGCAAATGGCATCTTTTACCCCTGACATTCTTAGCAAGAATACTAATTCAAGAATTATCGCAGTAGGACATAGAGGGTCAACTATACAGGTTGAAAAGGCTTTGCTGAGTTTATATTCCCATTTAATTCTTCTTTCTTGAATACCATTGCTTCACATAATTTGTTCCTGTTGTTTTAAACACAGACTTCAAAGTGGTTCTGTTTCGTAGCACTTGGTATTGCTGGACACCATCATACCCTAGGACTTCCAGATTTGTTTGTTTGGCTTTTTTTGTACATACTTATTAAACAGAAGCTCTAAAGCAAGACAGGGTGAGCGACTAATTTCGTAGAGAGTCAGTACATCCATGTTCTCTTCTTCACCACTGCATGATGGAATAAAAAAATCAGGCTAACAAAGGCAAAAATGCAGAAGCAGAAGACCTAGCTAACACCAGTTCTCTTTGGCAGACATGAAAAATATCCCAAATCCCCTTCAGAATCCAAAACGATTAAATTTGACTAGAATCCTCAAAAATGAAACAAAATCAATGCAAGCTGAAAATGATTGAAAACCCAAAGGACAAAACGCAACAGCCCGCACTGGGCACACCATTGCCTATAGATAACAATTAAGTAGAGCCTTCAGAAGCCCAAAGTCAGGAAATTTTCTGCTGCATGTAGCACGGCCAGCAGCCCCCTTTATTGTCAGCTGGCTGATGAGATTCATTAAGAGATCAGCTTTTCAGTTATTTATAATTTTGTCAAAATATTTGAGCTAAAATTTCCCCTGCTGGAGGTGGAATATTTGTAAAGTGTTCCAGGTAAAAATAGTTCCACTGTTTCCAGGAATGAAACTGTAAGGAAAGATTATGTTTTCTGATGTTCTTTTTGAGAAGTTCTGTGTTGTGTTTTGGGGGGAATACTGTAACTTTGGCAGAGGAGCAGCCTCTTCCACAGGAGTGTCTGCCACCTGACATTTCATTCATGCTTGCCAAGGGGACGATGGAGCCAGACTCTGCTCACAGTGGCCCTGAGAAAGCACAAGAGGCAGCAGCCAGGACT
>NW_009610731.1:0-15021 GCF_000690535.1 Cariama cristata
TGAAGAACCAGCAGGACAGCGGCTGGGGCACATTGCTTTCCTGCACCCAGGGACACATTCCTTTGAGCACACTCAGGGTGCAGGTTCATCTCATCTCTTCTCTGCTGAGGCTCCTCCTGCTTCCACAGGGCTAGCCATGCTGCCCTGTGCCCTCATCCGGCCTGTCTCACTGCTCACAGGTGACCTATTTGCCCACAGGGTGACAGTTGAGCTGCACCCACATACAGGCACCCCACAGCTCCTCACACCCAGCAGGCTATTATAGTATCTGCCTTCCTTACACACCTGCACCCTCCCCAGGGATCTATGGATACCTCTCTGCCAATCTCTAAGGGAAACCTGCGGCACAGGGATGCTGAGCTCGCATGCCGCCACGAGTCCTGGGCCAAGCATTGCTCTGAGGATCCCCGGTCCCTTGCCCACTGCACTGAGACCAACCCGTGTACCATCACAGCTCCACATTTCTTCTTGTCCTCTCCTCCCCCAGCACTAGAGAGACCACCTGCAGCCAGCCTTGCCAGGATACTGAAAAGACGCACACACAGACATGCACACGCACACACACTTCCTTCCTACAGACTGAGGCTAGCACCAAGGCACTACAACACACCCAAAGGCGACAACATTCCCTGTCCCCATATTGATGAGAGGACACCACCACCACGAGCCCGGGCCCTTGCTCATGAGCTGTGTGGTTCAGTGAGGTCTGTGCTCCCTGGGTACTGCTCCTGGGACTGGTGCAGCTACTGCAGCTGCTCACTGCCCCACCACTCACCAGCTACCACCTTATGGCCAGAAACCCCTGGTCACTAAGGCATCTGGGACTGCCGGGCACAACACAGACCCATGCAGCCTCTTCTCTTACCATCATGCCACCACTGGTGCACTTGTGTGCAATACCTGCAGAGACTCAGATCCTTTCCACTCTTCCCGTCTGCATTAAGTGCCCCAGCCTTAAAGACCATGATAGTGTGGGTGACACTTTCCATGGGAAGTTTCCTCATTTCTCATCCTTTCACCTCACTCTAAGACTGAGAGACCTTCCCCAAGGAGGTCCTAGAGTTCCCTAATTCTGCTTCATCCCATCATCTCCTTCCACAGTTCCTTCATTCCCAGTGATGCCCAATCTGGTAGTTCCCAGGCTCAGGACTCTCCTGTGCTCCAGGCAGAGGGACACCCTGAAGTCCCCTTGGTGCCCTCAGCTGTCCCAAGACCCTGCACAGGAGGCCCTGAAAGTGCTCCGCTCCCTGCGAGGTCAGCCACTCACTTCCTTGGCACATGGCTCCTTCACTCCTTTGAGTACTGAGCTATACCACAGGCAAGGTGTGATCCATGTGCCTGGTCAGGCTCCCTTCATGATGCCCTAACTGGGCCACCCAGCTCACCAGCCAGACTGAGTTTCGGCTCCATTCAGCACTCCTCTTCCCATCACATCTTCCACTGGCTTGGACCTGTTTCACTAATGCCACCATTTCACCACAAAGATACAATTCCAGGCAAATATGTTCATTCCACTCCGGTTCTGCAGACAGCCACAGGTATTACCAGCTCCTGGCAGGACCCTTGCACCTACCGTGGGCTATGAACGCCCTCCTATATGGCCCATTCAAGCTGCTCTGATGTTTTGCCATTTGCCAGGACACCATGCGCTACCTCTAATTTTCTCCACTCAAATACAGGGGAATGCAGGAAACGTCTGCCATGTTGCCTTGCTTTTTACATCAGGGCCTCTCCCAATGGGATTGCACACTTAATCTTCACACTACACAGTGCCTGTCCCACTCACTTGCCTCTGTCACGCTTTCTGAGCAAAGTTCAAGCAGAGAATAGGAGGTCTCAGCCCAGACTCCAGGACAGCCTCAGCTTTGTAACGCTTTCCCTATGGCAGACAGCAAGCAACCTCTTCCTCTCTCTTGGCTTTGGTTGTGTAGCTGTGTTACTCTCAAGGTTTGATATTCCTCTGCTCCCTTGTGGCAACTCTCAAGACGGGTTTGCAGATCTGCACTGCTCTACACTTGCTGGGTAGGATGTCCTCACGTACAGGTATTGGTGCACAAACACCACCCAACCACAGCAGTGCCTGACCTAGCCCTGGGCAGAAGAGCCTTCACGGACGCATCTTCCCCTGGACAAGGCTTCACCAGACAGGCTGGACTGTGATGTGACCACTGCAGGTGTTCCTCAGGAGCCTCAAGGCACGCTCAGGGGTACTTCCTAGCATGAGATGCCTCACACCCTGCAACAAATAGCCCAGCAGCAAAACGTATATTTGGGCCCACAGTGCCAGGACAGCCAAGGCCATGGGCACCGTCTCCGACCAGACCTGACCTGCCAAAGCAATTCTACATCCCCGTGGCAGACATCACATGTGAGGGCCCTGCAAAAGGCACGGATTACACGACCAATTCACCCTTCCCCATTCCTACACCATAACCCCAGGCGTTTCCTGGTACCTTTGGTGGAGGCATTGTTCTGCGAGGATGATGAGGGTCTCCTCTGTGTGAGGAAAACACCAGGTGCCATCGGCTGTGATCCCCTGTTAGGCTGGGCGACCCCAAAGGTGCTGGCCCCTGCGGTGTACTCGTGATCTGTGAGGCTGCTGGCATGTGACTCCAGCTTCGGCTCTGGCGAGCTGCCTTCCTGAGCCGGTTTGTTCACGTTGTTGGTTGACAGCTTCTTTTTGGTATTTTTTTTCTTCTTGCCTTTTTGTTCCTCCTTTAAAATGACAAACATGAAGCTCAGATTAATCCCCAGAAGACCTTTAGCTATGGCAAGGGCCAGCGGCGTTGCTTAGGGTCCTGATACAACGAAAACCCATGAAGTTTGCCATGTACAAACTGCTCAGTGTCTGTTCCGATACCATCTCGCTCACAGCTCGCTCTGTTGCACGCACATGTTTGCCTTTCTTGTACCTATGTATATGCTTTGTGCAGAGCCTCCTTGTTTGTAAACTTTGCATACACTGCGGCGAGTGGGAGCCAGCCAGGACCAAAATGACCCTGCCTTGGGAGACCAGCGTGGTTTTGCATGAACAGGTCTTTCGATGTTCCACAAAAACTGGCACCTCCTATCTTCAGGTATCTTCATAAAACTTTCACAATAGCATGGAGAACATTAAACATCCCACTGATTCACAGACTCTGCTTCCTGCTAGGACACACACATTCTCTCTCGACCTGTAACTGCACTTACACATACATACCACAAGAACAGTGGTCTGTCACCAACCCGTTTCCCTTGCCTACTTTCAGTCCGCGTCTTGATGAAATCCTGCTACCATTCTCAGAACTCTTCTACTCAACAGCACAAATCACAGAAGCCCAATGCCACCAGAACCTGCATCTCCAGCAACTTGCCAAGGTGTCTCACCAACCTTGCTCCAGCAGACCTTGTCACCTTCGCACCTCATGCTGTCACATTTGTGGGGCCTATGTGTGTTAGGCGCTTAGCATCTATCTGACCTCTTCAGAGGCCAGACACTTATCAACACCCAAAGTGCCTCAGTATCTTTGCTAAACTGACCCATAGATACCCACGGTTCACCAAATCTTTGGAAGTAAATCCTTACGCTTCCCAGCAACCAGTTTCCACAGACAATACAATCACACCAGTCAGACTCTCAAATACATATCAATATGCAGTTCACGCACACTCCTTTTGGGCAGCCTCCTTCTGTCTTAGCCTGGTGGCTATGCTCACTAGCTCATACTGCTCTGCACTTCCAATGCATCGCCTGCTCTGCGCTGTGTTGTCGCCAGATACGTTGTGACACTATCGGACTTTCATCCCATTTCTTTCCCCTGACACTGCTGAGCCTTGTGTCACTGGCATGAATAAACACTGAGGAGGACTGGCACTGCACTGCTATTTGGGCATAACTCTGCAGCTGGGAGGAGAAGGCTTTCATTTTCTGACAGCTACTACTTCTCAAGCAATCTCACCTGCTGTGACAACTTCGCGGCAGCAGCGGCGAGTCCAGTTTCAATGGAGGCGACTCTCGTGCCCTCTCGCACCGGTCTGTCTTGTCGAGGCACCGAGGGGGCAACTCGTGCTAGAAGGAAAGCAGATGCAGGTCAGATGTGCAGAATGTGCCTGTGTGAGCAGCATAACCACACACTGGGCAGCGAAGCTCTGCCCTCCTGAGCAGGGAGGGCCAGGGATGCCATGGCCTCTGCCCTTCCTTCCCCGGGATGCATGTGAAGGCAGGAGGTGCCAACAGCCTCCAGTCACAGCGGCTTGGGGAGAAGCTGCCAATAAAGATGTAACACAGCTGAGCAACTTTGCTGGCAGCTGCAGCTACCTGAAGCCAAAGTCACAGGAGGGTTCTGCCTACACTACACATATGAGCGACTCCAGCATCGCTTCCAAAAGGACAGTGTTCACCACCCCATCAGCTGGGCATGGACATGCAGTGCCTCAAGCTGATGAGACATGGGCTGCTTGTCACACATACCCCAAGCTGCAGAGACTCCCCCGTTAGTGTGCCACATCAAAGGGGTCTAAGGACTCCCTGGCCTGTCACTGCCTTTGGTGAGCCGCAACAAAAACACCCTTCCAGACCACCAGCACTGGCTGAACCTGGAGGAGATTATTCCCATGCTCTCTCTCTCATTACTCTTTACACAGCCAACATCTAAAAGCCATGGCTACTCAGCTCTTGGGGATTTCACTGTTATACCACTGTTAAGGTGGCCACCAATTGTTCCATCACCAAGAGTGTGAAGAAAAATAAACTAACAACCCGATAAGGATTGACTTTTTCCTGCCAACTGATTGACAGAGGAAGGCTAAACTGCTCAGCATGAGTCCCAGTGCATGATATCACCTCCCACTGTGCTGGAAAGGATTAAACCTTCACATAATAAAGAAATTGCTAGTTGTGATCTTACAATTTCCACACTCCTTGAAAAATGGCTGGTTTTTTTAGGGACCTGCACAACTTAGCCTGAGTCTGGGCAGCACAGACCGTATGGACTTACCTGTTGGACTGTAAGGGGCATCATCTGAACTTTTCCTTTTCTTTGATCGGGATTTGAATACTGGATTATCTTCATCTGATTCAAGAGAAGGGTAAACTACAGTAGGAAACAAAGGCAATAGTTTCAGTGTAAGAAACAGCTCTACCCTGCACAGAGACTCATTTGCTCCATACAAGTGCGGTGACTACAGGCATCACTGCTAGAATAGCAAGGTCCCCCAGAAGTACCACTGAGTGGTGACACAGCTCAACACTCAGGGGACTTTCTCCCACCCTCATCTACACACACACTACATTTAGGAGCTGCTGTCATTGAACTGTGACCAGGTATTTTTCGGATACACAATGAAACTTCTCAGACAGGAAAAATCAGTCTTCCTCTTGTCTGTGGAGCAGCAGCACAGCTAGAAGAGACATGAACAGGTTGCCTTAACTCAAGCTAGACTGGTACTGAAAACACGTCAGCCAACCACTTCATTGAGCACCACACCTTCCTGGCCTTTACAACTCCCGCACAGTTGGGCAGAGACAAATGAGACACAGTGCGAGTATCCAAAAGATGAATGTGAACCATTCTACCAAAGGACCCTTCACAGGCCTCTGGGATGACATCAATTTATTCTTCTAAACTCTGTCCCAGCCTGTACTATGAAGTTTCTGTATTATTTTTTTTCATATGCATTTGATTTTCTTGATTTGTTACATCACTGGTGATTTTGGCATTACTGTGGCATTTGGCCATTGACACTAGAAGTCTGCTGATCTGACGTGACACAAACAGAGCTTCTGGAAAGCAAGCCTGCTCACCAAAAAGACTCTCCATTCACTGGCAGCACAGACACATAACAAGCAAATCCACCCCTCAGTAGAGCAGAGCCTTGTTCATGTGTGTCATCTGTCGGTAAACCACACCCCTGTCCAACAGCTTCATGGAGCTGCCCTTTCCCAAAGCACCCTCCAGCACTGCCACTGCCTCACAGTGCATGCAGTGCACTCTAAATGGCTGGACCACCTTCTGCAACATGTCACAGCATCTCCATTTTGCCTTGGCATCTCTGTTAATAATGTGAAAAGACACACTCCACTTCTCCAGTCATAACAAATGATTTCTGATGGCCATGCTTGCCAGGGAGACTTAAACCACACACATAGACTCTCTTGTTGTGCAGCATAAACCTCTATCAACTTCTTGCCCTCTTTGGGACTTTAGGCTTTCCAGTTCCTTTCAGTCTTCACGTTATTACTTTTCTTCATTTCCTCACTTCTTATACTCAAAAATGCTCCTGCAGATTATTTTGGTAGAACTGATGTAACTGGTGCAAACTGGCTTTGTGCCCATTTCTGCTTCAGATACTTGCATTCTCTGCCAACACTCAAAATACCACTGGATCCCTGTTCCAAGTACAAATTCAACTTCTCACTCGAAACCTATACATTTTATTGCTATTGTGCAGACAAGGACATTTCTGTCATAAGTACCATTACCTGACATGCATTTCTGGGACAGTTTCCTGTTTCTTGGCTGACTACTGCGGTTTCAGTGGGCTTCCATGCTTCTTAACATCTTCTGATTGTGACATGCCTCAAATACAGTCTACCTGGATGGCTGTACCACCACTGGCTCTGTGGTCAGTCTACCTATCATGCAGTGTTTGCTTAATTTTGCTGTGCAGACCTCTTGTTTTTGCACTCTTCCTCACCAAAATACCCAGTCGATTTCAATGTGACAGAAAGTGAGCAAGTGTATGGAGAAACATGGGGGGTGTTTGCAAACATGCACAAATATGTACATGCATACCCAGGCACACACTCACTCAGACTGCTTCATTTGTACTTACCGTAATCTGAATCTTTAAAACAGGCGTCTAAGTGGTCCTGATCTTCATCGTAATCTTCTATGTCAATACTGTTCTTTGTGCTTTTCTTTAGTAATCGCTTGCCGGCATTTTTGTTGCTGCCACCACCTGTTTTTTTAGAGTTTTGTGTGGAGATGGAGTTATTCTTTGCCTGATTGGTACCCCAGGACGTCTGGAGGCAGGACTCTGATGACTGGAGGTTTGCCATCGATAGCATGCCCTGGATTGCTTCTTGTGTGCTGGGTGAGGCAGGTGGCTGACTGCGGGGAAACATTGAGAAATACAAGTGCTATTATCGACTCCAGAAAAACACGAGCCCCTCACAAACAGTTGACTGCTTTCACTGCACAGTGTTGCTAGAAGAGATTTTCTGATTACTGCCTGTGGAGCAGCTGGGCATGCCACAAGTGACACCAGTTGTTTTTATGCTAACAGCAATATCACAAAGAGCACATTAGATGTGGGGTTGCTGCAAGCCAGGAAGCTGTGCGCTGCGTGGCTGGGCCTGCGATGGGCAGCTCCCTGGGGGCTGTTGTCGCTGGTGGGCAAGGACAGGGCTCAAGTAACTTTCAGGGACTGCTACCACTCCAAGATCTGCTGGAAGAGCAACACGATAGGGCACAAGCAATTCAAGAGATTTCTCTAGTGAATTAGGAGTGTTTGCTGATGTGGATGTGGGGTGGATTGATTATGGGAGATGCTGGAGAGGTAGGGACTGGATGGGTGGACTACAGGGTGGGTGCAAACCTTGCTTTCATTGAACTTGCTTTTTGGTATTTTAATGCCAGTTGTTAATAGGCACAGCACATCTGCTACAGAAAGAAATACATTCCTACAGAGTAGGCTGCGGTCAAACGATGTGTAAATTCTGACTGGCATGTATGCTTAGCAAGATGGGAAAGCACGCTCCCCAGAACACGGAAGAACGTAGAAGAATGATAATCTCGTCAGAGAACGCCAGACATTAATTCTGCAACAGGCAGAACACATCATCAAATATTCCCAGAACTTTGGAGTTTGGGCAAATGGTGAAATGCAAGAAAACTTGCTGAGGTAATGGTATTTTTTACAGTTATGTAATAGAAGCCACTAACATACCGCATTTCCCAAGTAAATTAGCAGTACCATATCGCTTTCTCTTACTTGATCTTAATTTAATCCACTTTAAATCATTACAGGACTCCAGATAGAGTGACGTACAAGACATAATGGGAATTTCTGCGCACTAATTGCGTTCATAAATAATCCTGAAAATGAGTTAAGACTGGTGTTAGCAGCTAGCAACTCAACAAATAGAAGAACATCAAAAAACTTATTTAGGAAAGAGACATTTTAATCCCTTCATTATCATACCAGATGCCTTAGCCTTCTCCCTGTCAAAGGCATATTTTGCACCATCTATAAAAAATTAACATATTTTCTTTCAGATTTTTCCCCCAACTGTTTTTGCAAATACTGGACTCTCAAAACACTGCAAACAGACCATCAAGCACTGACCACTAAATGAGCAAATCAGAGAGGAACTGCCTTAAGCAACACAAGCTTCAACAAATAAATTGTGGAATATGATCAAAACCAGTGGTTCTGAGAGTCAAACCACAACCTGAACGTGTGGGTGAAACGTCTCAAAGAGACAGAACTGCACACGGGGCAAAATGTTTCTCATTAGGGCATGTGCTGACGTGTACTTCCATCAGAAGTATTTCAGCTTTCTAAGTCAAAAAAAATTCAAGAAGAATCAGGAAGCAATTTTTAAGCTCTGGAAGGCCATATCCCCTTTCTGTAGCTTCAGCAATGATTTAAAAAATACATTTATGAAAGTAGACTATCTCTGAGTTACAACTATTACTTAAAAAACATTTAAAATGAGGGCAGGAGCAGGGGAGCAGGAGCAAAGCAGCCAGAGTGCTTCTGCCCCTGTGCTCCCTTCCCAGCAGCTGGCTGGCAAGGGCCCTTCAAACACACAGTGAGGTGGCACTTGGCAATAGCACAGACCCTGCCGCTGCTCTGCAAATCCTGGCAGCCTTGCTTTCCTTTCCTCAAGCTAAAAAATGATGTTGTGGATGAACAGAGAAAAAAAGATTGAGTCGTTTACTGCAATAACCATTTGCTGCCTAGCAAGCACCTGTGATTTTCAGCTGTGTATAGTGCAGGAACTGAAAGAGGTCCACATCAGAAACTGCCAGTTTCCCCTGCAACACCCAGCACCGCGTGGTAAACCTCAGTGCAGCCGCCACACGGTCCACAGGCAAAAGAACCACTCAGATGGCCAGAAAGGCATGGCCAAAGCAGCATGGTGGCCGCCTGAATGACCCATGAGGCTGGGCTGTGGAGGATGAGTCCAAGGTATGCCAGGCCCAGCTCCCACCCAGAGCCCACGCTGAGCTGGTACGGAGCCTGATGGGCCAAGCTTGCGCCCACACCGAGCAGCCTGAGCTCATACGCCTGCTAATGAGCCACGTGCAACAGCATCACCAGCCACTGCCTGTCTGCTGCTGCGCCCTGAGAGCTAAAATTGGCAGCATGTTTTTACATTATTATCAGAGAGAAGCACTACAACAGAAGGGAAAATGTGCTGTTAAAACTCATCCCAAATAAAATCTCCCTCAGCGCTGACCAGCCTGCAGCACTGGTTGGGACAGTGTGATGAGGAACGGGGAAGGGCAGCTCATCTCAGTGGGAACCCAAGGAAGAAGACATTGGTCTGTACGGCACAGATGGCTTTGTGCCCTGCACAGTGCTCTCGGCAACTATTGTTGTGTTGAGTTTATGCCTCGGGGCCTCAGTGTCCCAGAACAGCTTGCCATTGCTAGCAGTATCTTCATCAGGGAGAGGAGCATAAAGCATCCCTTCAGGCTATGTTTTGGGGCTTTCACATTGCCTGCATTACCCGCCTAGACATGACAAGAGCATCCTTTCCCTGACAGCATGTTCCAGAGCGGGTGGCAATAGGCAAACAGCCATGATCATGACAAGAATACACATGTACAATTCAGCACGGACAGATGAAGGTTTTAGCTCCTTAGCTGAGGCTGGCCCCTGCGCTGTCTGGGCACAGGAACAATCCCAACACCCTGAAGCTAGGAGAGGATATCATGGAGGGAGCCAGTGCCTCACTTCTCACAACCAATTCTACTACTACCATCTCTCTCTGAGGGTTCAACATCTCTAGCCAGATCATCTCCTTCCTTTCAAAAGCAAATACCAAGCCTTTCACCTCTATCCTCATATTTAGAACTTAATTTATTAATTTCAGATGAATATTACTCATAGAAGGGTGGCTTCTTCCCCATTCTCCATTCTGCCTACACAGACGGCTGGAGGCACTTGAAGGGCAAGGTGATGATGAGACACAGTAAGCTCCCTAATGTCTCACCTGGCCTCTGAATACCTATCACCCAGTCTCATCTTAAGATTAGGGGAAAAATAGATAAAGGCAAAGGAAAGTCACAGGAACCACTGAGCATTTTCCAAATGGAAATAAGAACTAACTTGAAAAAAGAACTGTCTCACGGGGTTGCAGAGAAGACTGAGCCAGGCCTTTCTCGGTGGTGCACAGCTGCAGCAGAGGAAATCCCAACCCGACACAAGAAGAAAAGGTCCATACTGAGGGTGGCCGAGCAGCTCACACAGCAGAATGCCCATCCCTGAATATATTTAAAACTCACCAGCGCAATGCTCTGAACAACCAGGTCAAACTTTGCAGCTGGCTGTGCTGTGAGCAGGTGGCTGCACTCTGTGACTTCCCAAGGTCCCTTCCAACTGCCCTTACTCTGGAATACTTCAAGAAGAACCACTGAAATGCAGTTGTGCATGTAAGGCAAAGGCAATAAATCACCATCCTGTCTCTGTGATAGTATTTCCCTGTCATTTCAGCATTTCCCCTCACCCCACCTGTGGCCAAATGCAAATGAACCACAAAGAAGTGGAGCCAAGACGGTAATGACTTATCAATATTCTGGAGAAGTCACGGTTGTATGAAACTATGAAACTCAAATAATTTCAAGTATAAAACCAGTATTTCCTTCCATTTTTGAATCAGACCTGGAAACAACAAAGAATTTTGCTCAGTTCAACATCATGTGAGTACCAGTCCCTCCAAGCTCTTTTCCATACTCCATTTCAGTTCTTTCAGACTGTTTCCACATTTACAGCAGTCCTTTTGCAGGACCTCTGTCATTATCTCTCCCCATCTCACTACCATTGACACAAGAACAGGAGATGCAGCTCTCTAGAGCAATCTAGGTAATGCCATCAGGGTATTTCGTTTGGTCAGCTGCAAATGACAGTTCAATTATTTTACAGAATAAAGTTTCACACAATTCAGATAAGGTCATTATCACAAAAAGCCCTGACCCGCTTCCTAAGTAGTTCAGCAGCTCCGGCGCCACTCTGACAGGGCTCCATGCTTCCCACTTGAGAGCTGGCTCTCATCTGCACAGATCACTGTGTCAGCAAAGGAGATTCCACACAGACCTACCTGCACTACTGCTACATGGAGTATCCAGAACATACATACATGTATATATGTATATATATAAATGCATGCATAGGCCTACCCTTTAGCTGCCTTAGAAGTCGAGAAAGATGGAAATTGTTCCTGAGAACCAGACATGACCACATTGGCATCATGTTGCGACACAGTATGTTTGTGAATCATCTTTCTTGCATTTTTTTTTAAAAAAGCACATTATGGCCATTTAAAAAGCCTAGCATAATTATGAAATGAAACATAGTAATTCCATTTATCAGGAGCTTTTCTCAATCAAGCTGCAACACACACTGCCAAAGCCTAATTGTTTATACAAGAGCCAAAATCGATATGACACATTCCCACTAAACTACCACACACAGTGTAGTAATTCATGCAGAGTGTAGTTATGTGACTGTTTGCGACTTTGATTTCAGAAACCACAAAGTCTACAAATACACTGGGTACAGAGCCCAGGCTCTGAGGGGAGGAAAAATGAAAGGCCTGAGTCCTAGTCCATTACTGTGTGTCAGTTTTAACCCGTTGCAGACAGCAAAAGACACCTCCCAAGGAAGGAAGAGAATCTTTGAGGACCACTTCTTTAACCTCTTTTTCCCACTTATCCCTGCATTTCTGCACATTGTAAGCAGGCAGCGAACCATGTTACACATGGAATGGTTAGTGGTGTAAACGTGGTTAAGGCAGATTTCTTTTAATTCTTACAATGGTTGATAAATTTTCTTATTTTATACCAAACTTCAAGCATGGGAGTCATATTACACTGGCAACTTTATTCCCAGAGTTAAGATACACCTAACTGCCTGCCAACATGTCTAATTACTGTCCAAAATGTAAGTGTAAATTCAACATAAACACTAGTTCCACTATGCACCATAACATGGAATGGAAAAGGAATTCACAGGAATAGTTAAACAGACTACAAGTGTTAATGCAATTATTTCTTTTGAAGAGCAGGTGCAGAGTTGGGGCCAAATCTCAAGAGATCAGGAAAATCTAGAACCACTGACCCACTGGAGCTCAGACAACAAAAAATATTCTGTTTCCTGGGCACTGCACACACATTGGTACCTCTCCCCATACCCTCTGTGATCATAGGAGGTGGTTGGCTGTTTTGATCAACCACTCCTCGCTAGGGGGAAGGCAGTAATGGAGGAAAAATAGGACTAAACTGAGATTAGATCTCTTCTCTAGAAATATCAGCCTTGTCAAGATAAGCCTTCTAAACATATGTAGTGACTGTGTTACTTGATTTTAAAATCAGCGGCTTTTTTCACCCACATTAGGAATGAAAAGAGAACTCTTACAGGAGACCCCGCATGCACACCTCTGTTCAACACAGAGATGAGGATCCCTGTCACTGTGCTGCAACAAGTAATAAAGTCTAAATGTTGACGCACAAAGGCAAGACTGTCTCACAGAGCTCGCTGCTACTTCACAAGTGATGTACCCTGCATGAAGCCAGTCTATGTAATATGCTTTAATCTCTTGCAAGCATCTAAGCTGTGAAAGAGACAATTACCTAATAAATTGAGAAGGTTGAACCAGAAGATGCTTCTGCTTCAGAAGTTCAGCAACACTCTCTCCTTTAGATTTCTCTGTAGCTGTCACCACATTGCAACCTTAAAAAATTCCATCTTCTCTCTCAACATCATAAAACTATTTTTTTTTTAAACTCACTGATAAAATTTGCTTCTATGGTTTCCCTTGGTAACTTATTCCATATGTTCCCCTTTGACCATGAGGCATATCTTTTGGAATTCTCCGTTACGGCTTTTAACTTCCAATCTTTGCCAGGTTTAGATAATATCTTCCTCTCTGAGGGGACTTTCTCATTTCACTTTAACAGGTTCTTTCAAATTTGCAAGCTGTGCTTTTCCTGGGTCATGCACACTCAATACCCAGCAAGGGCACAGCACGAGTGAGAAGGACAGCACCAGTCTCTTTTGTCCACTTTGTTCCAACTTTTAGACCACTCCTCCAGCTATTTTCTATTTCCTCCACAGGTTCTGTGACTTTGTATAACCAAGGCAGACTGAGAGGAAGCAGGGAGGAAAAAGATGCTGTTGGGAGTACCACTAAATGTGGTATCTGGCTTTACTATTCAAAGCAGATTGAATTTGCTGCTTTGCATGTATAAAACGGTACAACACATCTCTTGCTTCCATGCAACATCTGCTGTATGAATCACGAGTAGGATAAACACTGCTTCAAGCAGCCAGCTGAGAGAACTAACACGTCCTGCTGGCCTGGTGAAGGTGGTTTTCAAATGAAGGCAGAGTGGAGATGGAACTGGCTTATTAAAATGCCAAAGAAGAATAGCCTTACCGCACATTTCACATCATTTCCCACATCACCATCTAGCCTGTCATTCTCACCTTTGTTTGCACAACAGGCATATTTAGAGGCTAGAAACTTGTGCCAGCAATTTCCCAACGGCCCACAGCTTCCAAAAGTACAAAGGCTGTGGTCCCTGCGGAGGAGTGGAAAGTGCTTAGGTGAATACCTCTGGTTTTCTACAGACGGGGGACAAATCATTCAGTTAAGACCGCAGCTGCAAGGACCTACTTCAGCAGCAGAGTACTAGGGAGCACTGGGCATAAGATGTAGCAGTTCATGTCTGCAATGCCATTCTCTGCATGGAAGCCATAAACTCAGTTGATGTTCCCAAAACCCCTTCCTGGGGATTTGTTCCTAAGGTTTGAGTTAAGCAAGACATTTCCGTATGTGAAGAGCCCCACTAGCTTCTTTTGAAATGACATGCATGCTTCTAGTACCTAACTCTCTATCAGTAGTTTAAGATCAGCCTTGGCCTGTAGAGAGTGGAGGTAATCAACCCATACAGTTGTTTTGAGATGGGCTTAAACAAAACCCTTGTTCCAGATAGTCCTGAACTGCAGGATTTGAGTCTAGGAACCGTATTTTCCAGTTTTGCATTTCTTTTCACTGCCCAGTGTTTGGATTGCTAAAAGATCTAGTGCTGTACCTTACTAACCATGTTCCAGAACATTCCACGTCAACTTCAACGTCCACCTACAGCAGTCCCATATGAAACACAACCAAGCCCAGGCAAGCACTTCCATTTTAGTTACAGAAGTACTCATGAAAGAGTTTGGGTTTTTTCCAAGTCATGTGTTTTGGTGGGGAGAAGAATGATGACCAGAGGTGTGAGGGAGGATAGACAGTTTCCTATTTTCTTCTTTCAAACATTCAACATTCGGGGAGCTGTGAGACATGTTACAATGCTTTATGGAAGGAATGCTGGTCATTTAGATTACTTTACTACATTATTACTACATTATAAAACATTATTCATGCCCTCAAGCTGCATTCACTGAGCTCTCTCTTCCTTTTGAATGATTCATCCACTATAGTATTACTGCTAAAATGGATGTTCAGTATTTACAGATGTGAAATACCTCAATTTGTTTAAATTATATCACCAAAATCTTTCCCACACACTTTCCCACCTCTCCCTCCAGATCACAGGATAAGGGAAGAATTTGCTTACTGGAGAAAAAGCAGTTACTGAGCTGCAAAATTCATTCTCTCTCTCACTCACACACACACACACAACCACAAAACAGCAATTTTTGTTTATGGCTAAGAGGAAAAAACACCCCTTGGTGCATACCTGTTGGTGTTATACTCTAAACCCCCAACTTCCTTGCTTGCCTGCAAAAGATCAAGAATTCCTG
>NW_009610731.1:15052-15756 GCF_000690535.1 Cariama cristata
TGAACTTCCGCTCTCTTTCTTTACTTTGGAATTGCGCCCTGGCTTTGCCTCTGTGTCAATGTGAAGCAAATCTTCATCTGACGAGTCATCACTCTGCAAAAACAAGGAAAAGACTCAAAAAAGCGGAAACTCACTGAGTTAGTCAACAAGAACAGCAGAATAATTTCTGCAGCCTGCTGCTCCTCCAAAGACACAGGGCTAGCATTCGTAACTTGCTTTCACTAAAGACAAAAGAAAACCCCAAACAAAACCAGGTACACAGTGAAAATCAGTTTCCTTGCAGCCTGTAGGCATGGTAGGTTTTTCTTTCCTCTTCCAACGCTGGAGAACCACCTTTGAGATCTGATCCTGCACATGGGATCAAACCACTGTAACAGTGGTGCTTCCAGGTGCCATGTTGCCCTCTCAGCCCCTGCTCCTGTTCTTGAGACCATGACCCATGTAGCAAAAGAAGTGAATTTGTGGCCATATCTCTGTCAGCCCAGATATGTATCAAGGTACAGGTCTGTATCTCGCAAGACTATTACTATAGCAAATTTAGACAGACTTTTGCCATCCCTGCTGCGAGTGAACAGGAAGACCTGACAGAGGAATGGGATAGACACATATAAACAGTGGCATCTGTGGCCACTGAAGGAAGCTACGTGCATCTAACTATCTTTCTGGGGCTGGTATCTCACAGAATCATAGAATGGTTTGGTTGG
>NW_009610732.1:0-3885 GCF_000690535.1 Cariama cristata
ACCTGAAAGGAGCTTGTAGTGAGGTGGGAATCAGTCTCTAACAAGCAATAGAACAAGAGGAAATGGCCTCAACTTGCACCAGGGGAGGTTTAGATTGGATATTAGGAAGAATTTCTTCACCGAGAGGGTTGTCAAGCATTGGAATAGGCTGCCCAGGTAAGTCGTGGAGTCACCATACCTCTGGAGGTATTTAAAAGAGATGTAATGTGGTGCTTAGGCACATGGTTTAGTGGTGGACTTGGCAGTGCTAGGTTAATGGTTGGACTTGATGATCTTAACTGTCCTTTCCAACCTAAATGCTTCTATGATTCTACCTGAGCTTATAAAACATTCATTTTCAGTAGAACTTTACCGGGGCTGTTATCTGAGAAGGTTCACTCACCTTATCTAACTGCTTATGCAGCTCAAGAGACTTTCCCAAAATATCATACTTTTTCTTGGTCTCATTGGTAAAGTCATCACAAATACGCCTGAGTTCAACACACTTTGGTCTAATGGAGTCAACTGCATAATGGTTGTTTTGGATAAGCTGTTCTCCATGGAGAGCTAGAGACTGGGCCTTCTCCAAAGGTTCCTGTGAAATTAATGAGTAAAAATCCAAAGTTAGATCTTAAAATGACATGCATGATAAAGACAATCCATCTCTGTAATCCCTGCTGTAGCCTGGAGGTAAAGGTTTAGGATATTAATCTAGCTGCTACGTCTTACTTTATATTTACATTGAAGACCAACTTGGTTGTCAGTGAGTATATCGAAACACAAGAGGTTCCATCTGAACATCAAGAAACACTTTTTATTGTGAGGGTGCCCAAGCACTGGAACAGGTGGCCCAGAGACGTTGTAGAGTCTCTCTCCTTTAAGGTATTAAAAAGCCATCTGGACAACCTGCCCTCTTGGGCAACTTGCTCTAGGTGGCCCTGCTTGAGCAGGGGTGTTGAACAAGATGACCTCCATAGGTCTCTCCCATCCTTAATCATTCTGTGATAACTGTGATTCTGTGAGTGTATTCATTCTCCTTTCTCACATACTAGGGACATTCATTATACAGGTTTTCTTCCCTGCAGAGTTCCCAATAATCAAAAAACCTGTAATTTTTTCACTCACTAATTGCCAGGTTTATAATGCTTTAGTTTATTTTTGATTCCAATATATATTTTGGAAAACTCTTCAGATCCTACTGACTGAGTAAAATTCATAAGCTTAGTCACAATAGGATAAAATTAGACGTGGCTAACAGGAATAGAGCACACATCAATACATTATATGATGTGGACAATGGAAGGAAAATGCATGTTAATATAACTTTTATTCCTTTAGGCTTCTGCAGAAGAGCTGTGCAAAGATCATATTTCTAAATCTTAATCCTATTCTTAAAAAAGATCAGCTTTTCTGTTTGTTCACGTGCATCCTCCTGACTCAGCTTACTGGTTTGTTCAATGCTTTCTAATAATACTAAATGTGATGTATATCACAGCTGACTAGCTGATGGAATTACAAAGTCCAAATGTCTGGAAAAGAAAGGTGGTTATTGGAAAGCGTGGATGTTCCTCAAACTGCTATAAGTCTGAATAGAATGGTCTTAAATGTTATCTGGCCAAGGTAACCTGTTAAGTGTTCTGAGCTTTTCCGATTCCAAAGACAGACCTAACCTTTCCTGGTTTGAAATACTGATTTTTGAACTGGATTCTAGCTTTCCAAGTAACAAACTAGAACTACTGAGTCTGAACAACTCTGGCTTCTGGAAATTAGGATCTGAGTTTGCAATTTAAAATAATGTATCATGAGAAGATAGTAAGCGTGATGTAAGGACAGTGACAGAGAAATGTCTAGAAGATCATGTCTATAGCAGCTAGAATACTACACTGAGTGCAAACCTGTCCTTTCTCTTCCAGTTGTTTCTGTTCCCTTAGGAGGTGCTCCACTCGAGTCACACTGTCTCCAATGTCAGCAAAACTTGCTTGTGCTTCCATCAGATTATCCAATGCCAGTTTTACCTAAAAAACAACAACAATAAAGCCCCCTATAAAACAAAAAATCAACAAAAAATCCCCACCCAAAACCCCATCACAAGATACTCATAAAATGATAACAAACCTATAGCTTCTAAATGTTCACCTACATCTTTTAGAAGAGTCTGCATCTCAAGTTGAGTCTTTCAGCTCGTTCCAAAATGGAAAAGCCAAGGAATAAAGCAACAATCAACTATTCTTCAAAGACTTGCCCTGCTTCTCACTATTTAGGCCCACACAGTTTTGAAGACTTGTCACTCCACAGTCTGTATTACTCCAGAATCTGTATCACTCCAGCCTCTGGGCTGACAGTTGGGCTTTCTGAACTGTATTCTGTTGACTCTGGTGGGTAACTTACCATCACAGAAGAAGTGATATTTGATAACATCACACATAAATGTAAAATGATTTATCAAGAAGTTAGTGTTTCACATTTTGGCCTAACAAGCTGGCACTTTCCTCACTGTGCCTTATTCAAATGTTGTAAGATATCGGATAGCTGTCAAATATTCAATTTTTGAATATCCATTTCCTATTTCATAACAAAGGGCTTCTCTCCCAGCCTCCTTTTTGGATTGCCAGTATATTCTAAATATGGGTAAAATTTGATCTTATATACCAGAGAAGGCTAAACAGAATGAACAAATGAAATACCTCTCTAAAATCATGTTCAAAGTGTCGAAGTTGCAGGCATTGTTCTAGTTTTAGGTGATGCTTGGTCCAAAATTGATCAAAAGCCTTTTCTGTTTCATCCAACTGAGCCAACAACCTGTTAAGAAATTAGAAGGAAAAGAACTTACTTATTTCCTATAGTTCATCTCTTTTAAGTTACACCAACTGATGGTAGAAAGCAGAGCAGGGAGATGGTGGGGAGCCTACATCTATGTAAGAAGTCTCTGTGTCAACTTTCCCTTAAGCAAAAGAGAATGAAATTTGCAGAGGGACAGGCCGGAGTGTGACTGATGACTGACAACTACATGGATCTACTCAGGCAGTTGCAGTCATGCCTCTGACCTGCAAAAGGAACACATGCACCAACAGCCAAAGGCAGTTGTCTCTCCCTAACTTCCACCCAGTTCTTCAAAGATAATTCACCACAGGCTAATGCAGATTGAATATGATACAATTATTATTTTAAGGAATGTTTAAAGCAGAACTCTACAACTTGTTCATTTTCATCACCCATTAGAAATAGACAAGGACTGAATAGTTTTTTCTAGTCCATTAAAAACAATAGATTAGAAGTTCATAATGCCTCCCATGGACATTGTTTCACTCTGTGTAAATGATGAAACATTTATTTGCAAAGAAATTAGTATTAAGGTGTCATACATCTCGAGTAAAACGTCTGGCACCAGACCACTGAGTCATCTGCATGATCTATTAACTATATTACAAAGTAGAACAGTTTAAACAAAAAAATTTAAAAGAAAGTCTTCTCTGAATATCCTATATTTCAATAGATGGGCACTCTTTGGGCAGGCAGGGGACCAGGCCTGATCTCCTACAAGCCCAGTGAGTGCTGGAATCATCAAGTTATTGGGGCAAACACCAATAGCTCCCTCCTGTTCCTCTAAAAAACAAAGTTCTGTTTTCAATCGATCCCTGAAAAATGTGTTTTTAGTCAAAGCTAGTTGTTGAATTCAAGATGAATTCGCAAATTCCTTTGGGATTTTAAAGTATTCAGTGAAAAATATCAGCTCAGCTTTACTTTTGGCAGCTTTGTTCCCAGTGAATGCAGATACACTGAAACACTAGCATGGCATTTCTCTTTCCACTGCATCACATGGCACAGCAGAAACTTCTACAGGGTGACTAAAAGCTTTATGGTAATAGCTAGCATTGTGGGAAGGAATAGGGGATTCTCTCTCTCTCC
>NW_009610733.1:0-1844 GCF_000690535.1 Cariama cristata
CCCCTCCATTTGGTTTCTTTTTTTTAAGGAAGTTTCATGGATAAGTTCCTATCCTACTTTTTGTAGTGGCTGTAGGATGCTGTGTGAACGTAACTCGGATAAACTCCATGAGACTTGTGACTTTGGGTTCTCCACTAAAGACACCTACAGGATACCTCCTTTCTCCCTGGCTTCACCCCTTCTTCTCCAAAGTAACGCCCCCAATAATGAGTGATTGACCCTAGAAACTAGAAAGCACTTGAAAGTTTTTTTGACTAGGGAATCTGGTATTTCTAGTGAGCGTCTTGAAAAAATCACCACAAATATTTTCTGTAGCTTCTCCTGAGAGTCCAAACCACTTCAGCATGTTTAGTGAAATTTTACAAAGCTCGAGTGCTTCTCTCGTAGGTTTCCCTTGGGTGTCTGAAATTTTCTTCATAGACAAATAAAAATCCTAATTTTTAAAAATATAATTTTGTAATCACGCAGGCCGCACAGCAAAACAAATTCTACGTGAGAAAGTGTAGCACATAGGTTGCTGTCCTTTGTTGGAAATACAGGTGGAGCCTTAACTCCTATAAACGGGCAGTAGCTCTTGAAACATATTTGGGCAATAAATAGAAATTGGAATCCAGGTTACTTTCCGGTCTTTGGTGCTGAACAATGTCTCATACACCGAGAGCATCCTTCTTTGCCTGAGAGTCATTGAACTTGCACTCTTACGTTCGAATATCTGTCATCTAGAACTCAGTAAAACAGTATGCGAACTATGAGTTTGTTAAACATGCTGCTTTAAAGATAAAATAAAGGTGCTATTAGGGAAAGCACCATGTTGAATACCTTAGTGGACATTAAGAAACATGAATGCAAATGAACCAAAATTTTTGAGTGAAGAATCACTGAATGAGTTTCTTCTTTTGTGGTTTTAGGGTAGATGTAACTTTTCATTTTTTAGACCAAGTCTGTGGAGAATGTATCTGTGTGTAATAATCTGTGTTTTGTAGTACACGTGTTCCATTTTGGTAGAGATAGGGCATAATCTCCTAGTCAGTGATTCCATAGTACATGGCTTCCTGTGATCCAATCTGTAAGACTTTCTCTGACAAAGCTGACAAGCAAGATTCTGTCAACAGTACATTTAAACATTATTTTATAAGTCTGATTCATTTGTTAGCTTTTTAAACATGGAAAACAGAAATATCGAGCTGTTTTTAAGTTGCGTTATTTTTCTACGGAAAACAGAAATATTGAGCTGTTTTTAAGTTGCGTTATTTTTCTTGTTCCGGTGAATTGTAGCTTGATACTTGGCAAATTGGATTAGTTGCTTTTGGGTGATTTAACTCGAGAGAAGAAAACAGAATTTTGAGTGTTTGCATTCAGAATTCTGGATCTGTGGTTTGGCTGTGTAACTTGATTCATCTTTCTCAGAAAATGGGTATTTTTAAATGGACAGGATAAGAAGTGCATTTTGGCACAAAGAAAAGTGATCCCAGGGTAGTGTTTCCTCATGTTTATGAGAAAACAAACATAATTTAGGGAGAGTTCTACAGATTAAATGCCTCTGAAATATTTCTCATGCTCTTTTTTTTTTTTTCCTGCAGTCTCTAGAAATGTATAAATAGTGTAATGCCTCGTGATACGAAATCACAAATACAAGGAACGCAGGATTGGAAAGAAAACTTTTAGATATCCTTGTAAAATGCTTTCAGAGTCATTAATCTGATTGTGAAAAGAATGTGAGTTTCCTTTCTGGCATACCCTGATGCTTTTTGGTCTGTGTTTCGAATAATTTTTCAAGTGTTAAATTATTTATAATTGAATAAGTATTCCAAAACATAGTATTTGCTAATTTAATTTTTATATAT
>NW_009610734.1:0-9591 GCF_000690535.1 Cariama cristata
AAGATGATCCGAGGGCTCGAGCACCTCTCGTATGAAGTCAGGTTGAGAGAGTTGGGGTTGTTCAGCCTGGAGAAGAGAAGGCTCTAGGGAGACCTTATTGCAGCCTTCCAGTACCTAAAAGGGGCTGACAAGAAAGCTGTGGAGGGACTTTGGACAAGGGCCTGGAGTGACAGGACAAGGGGCAATGGCTTTAAACTAAAAGAGGGAAGATTTAGATTAGATACCAGGAAGAAATTCTTCATCATGAGGGTGGTGAGGCAGTGGCACCGGTTGCCCAGAGAAGCTGTGGATGCCCCATCCCTGGAAGTGTTCAAGGCCAGGTTGGATGGGGCTTTGAGCAACCTGGTCTAGTGGAAGGGGTCCTTGCCTGTGGCAGGGGGCTGGAACTAGATGATCTTTAAGATCCCTTCAACCCAAACTATTTTATGATTTAACCCTACTGTTTTGGGTAGCATTTATTAATATACTTTTATAAATCCTATTACAGCTGCAATATTACTCATTCTGCTCTACACTGTAGTGTGAAACTGAAATCTGTGTAAGATACTGGAAGCTGTGTTATTACTCTTATTAGTTTAATGAATAAAATTAACTTATCCCTACACTCAGACTCACAGTCCTTTGACAGACTTAGTAAACTGTCATGAAAACTCAAGAATCATATTATCATCTCTCAAGAGATGAAATACAATATCTGCATTTGTAGTGCATAGTGCCACTCTTGCTCTGTTCCACAATGCACCAAGACAGCCAGTTAATTTTCTCCACGTGCTTGTATTAATATGAGCAGAGCAGGAAGTATTTAAGGTAATTGTCTGAAAAATCTGAAATATTATGTTACTGCATATCAGTGTAATGGGATATTAGTTTGGTGTTTCTTTTTGTAAAATAGCAAAATTGTATTAACTGCAATTAGGAAATATAGTCTTCTAGAGCTGGTTTTCCGACCCTCAGTACTACAAATTCACAACCTGTTTTGAAGGCACCTAAAATATGCCAATCAGAGGGGTTTAATGCATTGTTTTGAAACTGGGTTTTTATAATCCCATATGGAATGATCAGGGCAAGATAGTTGTGTTTACACCTGGCACAGTGTGCATGTCACAGGTGGGACCACCACAACCACCCCTACGAGGCTGAGGGGCTGCCTGGAAGGGTACGGAGGCTGCCTCCAGGTTTCCCCTGCATGGGTGCTTTGGTGACCACCATGGGAGCTGTTGGAAGAGCCCAGTGTAGGTAACGCCTGCCTTGCAGCATAGGCGTGCTCAGGGGTTTGTTCAGTCACCTTCTTGTGGGTTTGAATTTTTTTTTACCTTTCTTAATTCTAGGTATAGTTTAGTGAGAGTTGGAGAGGTGGGTTTTCATTTATTTTGTAGGGTTTGTTTTGTTTTGTTTTTGTTTCCTCCAAATAGAGTCTCCATGTCAGTTTTCCTTTTAATTTCTGTGAACTGTTATTACATTGGGAATATGGAGGAACAGCTGACCGTGACTGGCTTGCTGTAAGAGCCGGATTTCTGTATAGACTGCCATACACCTCTGTTGAGAAAGGATACCCAAGAGATGTTTTGTTAGTGCTGCTGCAGGGCTTTTTAAATGATAAGACAGTGTTCTCAGGAATGCTGATGAATTTCAGTGACAACTTCAGTAAATCAGACAAGACATTTTCAGCTGTTCTCTTAAATTTGATACCTTATTCTTTGTGGGGTTTGGGCATACAAAAGACTCTTTTAAAGGAAAAGATGTGACTGCAATTCCACAATTCACAATATTGAAAAAAAAATTTGAAGGCTTTGTATTGCTGCTTAATACATTTTAAGAAAGTAGATTAGAATGGTTTACGAAGCTATCAATTCCAGCATGTCAG
Source organism: Cariama cristata (assembly GCF_000690535.1). NCBI lineage: Eukaryota > Metazoa > Chordata > Aves > Cariamiformes > Cariamidae > Cariama > Cariama cristata. The sequence continues at coordinate 1,865 of NW_009610734.1, forward strand.
TAATTAAGGGAAGGGAAGTAGAATGAATTCTTCAATACGTCTCTAATACTCATCATGGATCACTTTGTCTAGCGTGTCATCCAGAACTTCAACTTCAGAGCAGCCTGTTGACAACAGTTCATGTGGCTTAGCAGTGCTTGCCAGAGAGGAAAAAAAAAAAAAGGTGAAGGATATTTTCTGTTTGTTTATTTTCATTTTAAGCATGAAGGGATTTAATGTCATAACTACTTTATTCTGGTTAAAAGAAAATGGAGTGAGTGGCCTTAATGGGACATTGGGAATTTGTGGTATGGTGTTGAAACCAAGATCGTGACAAGCAGCACTTCACACCATGTCTGTGGAAGCAGTTATGTTTTCAAAAAGGATGTTAGGCGGAAGGTCACATCTTTGCCTCCCATCAAGATTCTTGTACAATACAGAATGTCGCTTGTGTTTTTAGAATTAGTATCAACTGTTGGCTGTCCTTAGAGTGTGGTGGCTGCTTTAAAAATTATTACTTCAGTTCCTATTTTAGAAATAATTTTATCCATAGTTGCAGGCTCCCTGAACCATACTACCCAGATATCAAATAGTTTATATGTATACTTCCAGCTGGTTGAGCTGGAAATATTTTATAATACTATACAACAAGTTTGTTTCACACAAATAATCTTGTTTACCTGTAGTGGTCTGCTGTGTACGTCCTTGCTGCAGCTGACGGTTAGGAGATATTGGTAAAATAATTTCCTGGATTGAGTATCATATCCAGTTGGTTATGCTACATAATGAAATCACTCATTTCCCCAAGCTAAATGGCTTCATAAAATTTTTTATCAAAATGAAAACAAAGAAAACCTAGGGATGAAATCTTGTCTCCGTTAACCAAAACTTCACTTTAGTTATTCGAGTTCCTACACCCATGTCCAGACTGCATAAGTATGTTATTTTTACAGATGCCAACTAAACCCCTTTGTTCTCATTGGTTTTGAGGGAGATATATAAATTCTTTGCATCTTTGAAAAATATTCCAGTTTGATTTCTAGACCTTGAATGTTAACACCAAATTCTGTCCAATTTAGAGTGTCTGGCAGAGAGAATTTGATTTAGTGGGTAAGTTTTTTTGCTGTCAGAAGGCTGTGGAGACCTTTCAGTTCCCAAGTCTGAATTCAGGAGACACTTTCCAACTATGACATGATTTAGACTTACTCACTTTTACCACTGATATCGGATATATAATGGACTCTATATTACTGGAAAGTTAAATGTAGTGTAGGATTGTTCTTCTGTCCACCTTATTCACCCTTTCCTGTCCTGTATAATCCTCCTAATTTCTACTTTAATGTACTACAATATATTTATATGTGGTAGCAGTTCTATTTCTATGTTAGATATGTGGATTCTGTATTTAGGGAAGTCTTTCAGGGTGCTTACTGCACATCTACAGTTTACATATAGTAAAACAGCTTTTCTGAGATAACCATTTAATTAAGCTTAGGAATTTCTAAGTACAGCCGACAAATATACGCACCTTTTCTTTCCTTTGTATTCTAGAAAAATAATTGAGAAAATGGTTTTCCACAAAAATGCAATGGAATAGTTTGATATGGGTTTTCCCATCTTTCCCTTGTCAAATTACTTGATTTCTTAAATGTGGGGAATAATTACATGCTTATGCTAAGTATCAAAAGCCTTTTTTATTCAAGTGAAATAAATTTCCTTTTCACTTCTGCTAGAAAGTGGAAGGAAGTTAAGTTGACAGTTGTCACCATGCACTCTGACTTTATCTGTAGCTCTGTATCATGATTTGTGAGATTAACATGTTGATTCAGCACCATTATAGAGTGCTGTAGGTCTGTCTTGAATTTGGCTCTTCTTCTCTATGCCAAGACACTTTCATTTTTTTGTTTGATCCAGTATAGGCTATTGGATATTGTAAGATCTTTTAGTCCAGTGTTCTGCTAATTGTAACTATGGTCTGCTTTTCGCTCTGCCACTTGATTTTATTCTGCATCTATTGCAATGGTACTGTTGTGCTCCTGTACTTCTGTGATGTATGATGTGCTGGGATGCTTATCTGAGATCACTGTTATCCATTAGCTTTAGCACACCACCATTTTTAAATTAAAAAAAAAAAGGAAAGAAGGAGAGAAAACAACATCCACAACTGAAAATGAGGTGAAATGGATTTTCAACAGAAATACTCTATCTCTATCGACATTATTTGAGGGCATTTTTCCGAGGTGTTCCTTAGGCTCTGCTTTAGGCATTCCTTAGGCTGTGCATTAGTGCAGAGAGCCCTGTAGAGCACTGGGGTTTAGTGGCAAAAGCAGGTTGAAACTGCTGGATGGGCTGGCAGAAGTGAAGCCATGAGACGGGCAGTGAAGTGCAATGTGCTGTGATTTTGGAGGTCCTGCCATCACCTGGTGGTGAGTCTGACAGCTGAAGTGATACAGAGGACAAAAGGATTACATCTCCTTGCCATGAGAGGGTAGCTGAATTGACTTAGTTATGTTCCTAGCACTTCACTCTTTAAAGAAAACTCCAGAGAGTGAACACAACAACCCCAAAACCTCAAGCAAACCTGGATACAGGAGAAGACTTCGTTTGCTGCCTTTTTTTTTGAGAGAATAAAACCAAAATATTAATAACTGATTTTCAAGGATGTATTTATATTTTTTTTATACTTAGTTCTTTCTGATTTATTTGAATCTGTTTCAAGGTCTTTGCATTAACATTTGCCAAGTAGAATACAGCTAGGAAGGACTGTTGTAACCAAATATCTGATAAAAAAAGAATCATTTGGAGTGGAACAAAGCCCTAAATTCTTAGCTGTAGGCAGAAAAATATTCATCCCCTTTAATCTGGTGATAAGGGAATCTACTCTTGAACAAGAAGGCTAATACCATAAAAGAGGGTAGCTCAGTGTTTACTTCTCTTATTGGCTTGAATGGATGATTATGAATGATCTGTATTTTTTTCCAGTTTGATTGCTATATGTAAGATTCTTAGTTTGAAACCTGCTTTTATTGCTTATAATGACATGTCAGAGTGTAACTAGCTCTCCACTTAACTGTAATACCAGAAATAATGATCACCTTAAGTCAGGCATAAATTCTGCAAAGTCTAATCTTACATTTGGTTCTAATGTTTCTTTTTAACTCAATGTATGCCTGTCCATAAACTCTAATTTCAGCTTACTGATGATGTAAAAACCTATGGAGTTAATCAGTAAACACAGGGAGTTAATGGATATAAAACCACGGCAATTGATCTGTTCTAAAAATGTATCCAAAGTTATCGTTTATACCTGAATTTGCATGAATTATTTTTTTTCTTTTTTTTTTTCTGGGCTAGCAGTAAAGCAGAGGAAAGGGTAACTTGCAACCAGTGCTGCAACAGTAGCAATAGCTCACTTTTACAAGTCTCAGTGTAAAAAAGATACACAGATTTGGTCAAAAGAACCAAATATGAGCATATGCAGAATGGGTAGGAAGCAAGCTAATACAGGCATTCTCCAGAGTGGCTCATGCTGTCATTGTAGCAAGAAGTATTTGGCACTGTTTAAAGCTCTGACTGTTTCTAGGGCTTTGATGTGTTGTAAAATAATAGATTTGTAACATGTATGAACTCCTAGGTGAACCTTAGAAGTTCATAAGAGCCAGCTGCTGACAACTTGCATCTTGTGCTTGGGCCTCATTGGCATGCATTGTATGACACTAACTCTTAATTTCATAAGCCCATGTTTTGTTTTGTTCTGTTCTTCCACAGGGTCTTTGCCTCATTCAGTGCATTAGGATAAACAGTGGTCAGATTTAAAAAGGAACTAAAAACTCTATTTTTTGCCCGTTTTACATGACAATGTTTTAAAATTAACATGCTTAGCAATATAGACCAGACATTTTTAAAGTCTAAACTTAATGACAGCACCAAGATCAAAACACATCTAGTTTTTACCTTTAACTGATTTCAACATGTATCATAACATATTTTGCTGCATCCTGGGAGCTTACAGGCAAAATGAAGAAATTATTAGTTATGGGCTCAGTTAATTGCATTGGCTTCTGAAAGACAAATTGCATTTCCCTGTGGTCAATTTGCAGTGTAAAAATTTTAAGTGGATCTTCGATGCAATGATTTTTCAGCTATTATGACAACAAAACTATTTTAGAGTTAACTCAGACCCAGATCTAGCTCAGAAATTAAAGATGTCATGAGGAAGGTATAACAGGCTTGACTGGGCACCAGATACCCTTCTGTTGATTTCTGTAAGCTTTGTTGCAATTTCTGCTTGCAGTTGATAAGGCGAGAGGTGATTTACGGATGATTTTTCTTGAGGAGCAGATGGAAGGCACCAGCAGTGATCAGAACGGGTTAAGCAGAGAACATTTACATGCTTTATAGCACCTCATACTGCGTTTCTGTGTGGCTGTAGAGGTGGCCATAAGACTTGGAGGTTTTGACAGCTTATTCCTTTCCACATGTTTACAGTGAAGAAACCACAGCAAACTGCTGAGATCTGCTCTTCCATGGAGAGCTAGGGACAGGTAAGGAGGCTCCAGGCACATTTATGTTCATTACTGATCTCTGCTGACCTCCTAGTTTGAATGCTGCTTTTGGTCTACCCTTCTGCATTGACTGGCTTCAATCTCCCATGCTGTTAATAGGACACAGCCCTCTATTAGTAAACTGCAATAAAGAAGAGGTGGTATCTAGGCAGGCATGAAGTACATAATATTTTGGAGTTGTTAACCTCTCCTTCATTTCTGTTCCCCGCCATCCTCCTCTGTCTTGTATTGCTGCGTTTTCTTTAGAGCATGACACTTCTGCTTTGTGATGCAGAAATAAGAGAAACAGGCAGAAAGGGGATCCAAAATGTTAAAATCCAATGCCAAATAGTTGAGGGCTTTTAAAAAATAAATCTGAAGAATTTCACAAGGAAATTAATGTTTATGTTATTTCCCATGAGTTACATTTTCTACTTGGTAAGGAACATAAAAAATGAATGTAATTTGTAGAATTAGACTGGCAGTAGTACAGTACAATAGACTGCACTTCAGACCTGATTATTCATGTGTCCGTAAGGTTGTTCTCATTTGGAGCTTAAGAGTTAAAATTGTAGTTTCATAACCAGCTACCTGATAACAACTTAGCATGTGAACCACAGGAGCTAAAAATCTGGATGATTGATTTAGTACCTGATCACATTACATTTGTTACAGCTTTCCTAAAAAGTAAATTCCATGCTGGCAAGAGGTGCAAGATTGACGGCTCTGGAATCTCATTTATCTACTGAAAGAGAACATTTCTGACAGCAGCAGTTTGAAATCTCTCTTACTGCCCCAAAACTCAGCCTAGTAGGATTCAGTGCAGAATACAAGGATGCAATTTTGTCCTCAAACTGTTTAAAACTTGGTTTCTCTGCAGAGGTTAGCAAGCTCTTGCAATGCATAGGAAAGGCACAGCTCCATGAAAGATGCTGAAGTCGTGTGATGGAAGAGCCCCATGTTATTGTTGTGCACGTAGTCGCTGACCATGGAGCAGAGAGTAAGAGATCATCTAGGAGCTGCGCCTATGTCCTGACCCATGTTGCCTTCCCCAGGTCATGCAGAAACGGACCATTCAGCTTTTTGTTTGCAGAGGGATTCCCCATACAGTAGCGTCAGGCTTTGGGGAGGGTGGGGAGCAGAATAAAGGAGAGGAGTCGCCCATCCTTTTCCTGCATGCGCTGACACTCTTGTGCTTTTAGTAGTGTAGAGAGGAGGGCAAAATCCTCCTGTGGATGGCTCACTGCAACTTTTGCTGGACTTGCTTCGGTTTTAAGAAGCATTTGTATTCTTATGTGTAGATGCGAGAGAGTACGTGTAATCTCTTTCTTAAGCTAGTGTATTTTTAACATCTTGGTTTCTTTAATGGCGGAAAAGTGTTAGCAATTTTGACCTAGAATTGTTGGCTTGTTTTTATGTCTTCTGGTGGTTTACTTCAGGATTATGGTTTTTACTTAGATCATTGAACTTCAGTTTTGTACACACCTTGTTTGCTATACTTTCATCCTGAATAGCACGATGGCCTCTAAGTGTGGTACACTGTAAATGTGAATTGTGGCAGTACACTCTTTGATATAGGTGGCTCCTGATCCATCAGTATTATTGTAGATGAAGATGGTTTTCAAAGACTGCTGAGAGATTGTCTTGCCGTGATGGGTGTCCGTGGAGCACCCAGGAGTTGCGCTTTGAGTGGCCCATGCTTCTGCATAGCCTGCTGCTGTACTTTTGGAGTTGAGCTGTGGCTTTGAGCTTTGTATCATGTCCAAGCAGGATAATACAGAAAAGTGAAGGAAGGAAATAACGTTTCCATCAGTGATTTTACCTGAGCAGCTAAAGTTTGAAAGAAGTTCAGAAGAGCCTTTAGGATTATACTTTTAGCCATGAATGACTGAGATATGCAGATAATATGGACTTCAGATAAAGCTCAGATGGACTGAAATGTATTTAGTTCTGTGATAGTACTAGAGGAAATTGGTGGAAGATACTGTTTAGAACAGGATTAGATAAAACTCTGGAAAAGATATGAAAGCACTAATCTTAAACTGGTAGATTGGAATAGGTTACTACTGCTGACAAGTTATTATTTATTGGATCTACATATCTAATATGTGAAGAAAGTTTTATAAAACTTAATTTTGCATTTTCTCAGTTGGGTTTTAACTGAATGTTAGTTTCTATTGGAATAGGGTTTCATCAAGCCCATCCCAGCATCTTTGACATTTCAATCTGAACTTTACTAGCACTACAGTAGTGCCCAAGGTTGTCTGTATTAAAAACTTAGTGTTTGGGGTGTTTCGGGGAATAGAGAAGAACCAGTAGATTTAAATCAGAAATTAGTTTTGTAATTTGGCTCCAGTCAAGAAAAATTAATCCTTTTTTTTTTTTCTGAAATGCTGGCTTTTCTGTAAAGACCTTCTGTTTCTCCCAGAGCTATAGCAACTTCAAAGGGTTTGTAAGCATTGGCACAGCTTGGGTAGAAATAGCCAACGGGATGTGGAATATTTGTACAGCCTTTCTAATTCCACAACGGGCTAAACACGTTTGCTGTTTTATATGCAAATACAAGAGATGATGATATAAAATGAAAAGAAAGAATAACACAAGATACATTCTTTGTGTTTTGCACTGAATACGTCAAAGCATTGCTAGTCATAATTGAATATAAATGCAAGACTGAATACAAGATTATTAGTTAAATTCAAAGTTGAATGGAAGCCAGACTATCTGTTTTTTCCAACTGTATTTTTTGTAACTTTTTTTAGTTTTGTGTTATAATGCGGCATGCTGTGTTGTCATAACGTAATACAGAAATCGTTAAAGATGAGTATTGCTTGTAACATATTAGAATTCTATATATATAAATTTCAGGTTGAAATTTCTTGTTCGCGGTCTTCCTCAGGAAGAATCTGTGAGCAATTCTGGGAACAAACCAGCAGAGAAAAATAACTGTTGAGACGTTAATGGCTCCATGGTAGGAGCGTCTGGGAGTAGAAGAGTGAATTTTTCAGAGAAAGGGTCCTTGCAGAGGAGAAGCAATCTGAAGTGGTTCAATGAATATTTTTTTCATCATATGACACTGTTAAATTGGAACAATTCTCCCTCACTGTTAAAATGGTACAACTCTCAGCACAGCACTAGCTCTTGCAGTTTCACTTTGCTGTATGCAACTTTACTTTTCAGTGAATTCTGCAAATTGGAAATTCG
>NW_009610734.1:9601-11511 GCF_000690535.1 Cariama cristata
AGGAGAATAAATCACTAGAAGCATAGTGGCAGTAGAGAGTACCTCAAACTACCAGCATAATCTTTAGAAAGCAAAGAAATGGCAGTTACTTTGGGGTGGTACTGGTTTGCCTGCTCTTTTCTACAGGGGTTTATCTGCTAGTTTCAACATATTTGAAGAGGAACTCACTGCTACAGGTAAAGGGAATTAAAACCATGAGCATCTGTAGATACTCAAGCTGCTTACATTGGAGAAGGTTGTTGCATTGGAGAAGCCTGGACGTTAGTATTTTGCTTAGAGAGGGAAATCTGAGCTCCATGCAAAACTGGGACAGTAACAAGCAAAATGGAGTTCAGAAAACTCTAATTTTTGTCTCCCTTTTTCAGAAATAGTGGAGGAAAATTTAGTTTGTATAACATGAAGTCAAGAGTAAGATCATTCAGAGTCTGAACAAAAAAACCCCAATGCAGCCTTAACAGTTACTTAAATAGGTTTTTGAAAGGGAGAATACCATAGCAAGAGTTAGTATATACTTTTTTTCTGAATTCTACTAAAGCTCATTGTAACTATCATCCTTCTCAAATTTATGAGCAGGGAAAAAAATGAATCCCTTTTCCAAAGTAAAAAGGGAAAGTGATTGCTCTTTTCTGCCCCCCTACCCCAGCATTTTCAAGGGGATTCCTTGACTTTGCAAAATTCTGTCATTTGTACCAAGCAAATCTTTAAGCACTAAGTCATTTTTCTTCTGACTGGTGTTTTTAAATATCAGTTATACTTAGGAGTGGTTTGTGTGATTTCTCCCTAAAAAATTATTTCTCTATTTGTTGAGTATGTTTTTATTTTTTGTCTGAGAGGGATCTGGTTCAGCACATTAGTTACTTTGTTGGATTTATCTGATGTAGTGCATCTGAGCTCCTTGTAGTCCATAAATACTCAAACTCGCAGCATGCAGGTGAGGTAGGAAAGTGGTATCTCCTCTTTTTTACAGGTAGGGGAGTGAGACACAAAGAAATTGAGAACTAACTCCTCAAAGGGATCCCTCTACCCAGATCCCATAGATTTCACAGGGAGATAGGCACTTAAGTATCTTTCTGAAACTGGCCATCTGGCTTACTGAGGAACTCACAAGAAGTCCATGGCAGACTACTGTTACAAACTTCGGTCTTCTAAATCTTGACCTACTTCCTTGACTGCTGCCTTGCCTTTCTTCTAAGGAAGTTTTAATGTTTTTCTTTTGTCTCGTCTTTCTCAGAGACAAAGACGAAAGGAAGGCTTTAGTGCTATCTCTAGCACAAGTAGTTGTGGGGGGGAGCGAGGGTGGGCTATGGGGGGAGCAGGGGGAAAGAGGCTCTTTCGTATTCTTCTTTTAAGTTTATTTTAATTCTGACACAGTAATCAAACTGATAGCTTTCTGCTAAAGCATGTGCCTGAATACTGCAGACTCGTCTTTGACAGAGTTCATTTGACTTAAGTGCCAGGGCAATGCTTTGCCAGCGGTTAATATACTTAGTATTTCTGTGACCATGAAGCAACCTTCTATAAATACGTTGCAGCAGTTGTACGTGGCTGTCTGAAGAAGTCTGTCCATAAAGATTTATTTGCAAATGTCCTTTTACCCTTTTTTTAACAAGCAGCTTTCAAAGGCTGTTTATATTTTTGGCAGAGCTGTGAGCTTTCTCTCGGGGCTACTCACATTTCAGAGAACAGGTGACTTGCATACTTTTTGTTTATAAATTACCAGTAAACTACATTGTCAGTCCAATATATATTTAGAGCAATCATAGTTGACCATATTGCTAGCAATTTCCAATTCTTTTTAACATGTTTTGAATTTCTGGTTGGTGTTTGGGGGGTTTTGTTTGTTTGTTTGGGGGTTTTGTTTGTTTTGACTGTGGTGTATGTGTGTTTGTTTTTGTTTGTGTGTTTGTTCC
>NW_009610734.1:11542-20763 GCF_000690535.1 Cariama cristata
CCCCCCCCCCCCTTGGAGACCCCAGGAGTAATCTTGGTATGTTTAAAATGTTGTTTTCAAGCAAGCCTTCTCTTTTTTTGTGCTGTTTTGCTGTATTTCATATGTAGTCTCTGAAGGGCATAATTCTCCTATATTTGCTTAAAATAGTGAGCACTATTGTTCCCTGTTAGTAATGGAGAACACTCAGAGATTGCTAACAAATGATACATGCAGGAACACGCAGGAAATCACAAAGCATCTTATCAGTCCAAGAAAATGAACTCCTCATCTCTCGACTGATTGAACACTGTAGAACTGGTTCTTTTAGGATTGTTTTTTGTTTGTTTTAAATTCTGAATTAGTTGGATAGAAACTTTTGGGAAGCAGCGTAACGATCTGCACTGTTTTGTGGCTCAGTGACAGAAAGAACTTGCCTTGTGGTGCCCATGGCTTGATTTCCCTATTGGAATCATCTGCTTGACTTTGTTGAAATTATGCCAGTGGATAATTTGGATCCTGGTATTCTAGGAAACAGAAAAATGGATGCTGAAACCTGCTAATATCACTGGACTGTAACCAAATATTTCGTAGTATGGGGGTAGGGGACAACAACATGTTTTTAAGGAGTGATGTGTTGAGCTCCAAGGTCAGGCAAACTGTGTCTTTTTATATTTGTGTACCAGTCAAAACCTGTTTCATGAAAGAATTAAGGTTATTTGAGCACTGTTTCGTTTCTATGCCAGTAGGTATTAGAAATCAGAAAGCTGAACAGCACAATTCAATAGAAATAAAAGAGAAAGAAGGTGCTAACACTAGAGCAAACTCAAAACAAGGCACTTCGTACAGTCACCTGAGAATTCAGATGTTTGCTGCAGGCTCCTCCAGGTCCAGAACTCTTGCTTTCCCCTTCTGTTGTCCAGCCGTACACTGGTTTTCTTCCTTGCTCAGCCACTGACCTCTCTCAGACGGATTCGGCTCCCTTCCATACTGTGATTAACTGCACTGCTTTTGATCTGATTACACATAAGTCACGTTCTACCCAGGAAGCGTGGCCAGGTCTGTGGGGAAAATGCCATCTCTGTGCGTGACATGGTTGTCCAGGAGAAAGCCCTCTACGGTCCCGTCCTCTTTCCAGTTATTGGGTACCCCGGGCCTGGCATGATGGAATTCCTCATCTCCCTTACCCTTTATCGTGAGGGTAGCAACAGAAGCCAAAATAGGCAGGAACCAGTCCAGTAGCCCTGGCAGTTTCTTCTCTGGATGGCAGTGATCCTTCTCAGCAGATGCCTGGGAGGTTTCAGTCGATTTTCAAGCCTGTTTTATAGCTCTTCTCCATTTCTACAGTTTCGAAGGATGAGAGGCAGTGAGAACACAAACTGCATCTGAGAGTGTCACAAGGGCATAGGGTGCTCAGGCCATGTAGCAGCATTCAGGAATATAATCTTAAAGCAGAAACACGTATTGGTTCTGTATACGCTAATACTAGCTGTGGTACGGTCGTGAGAGATCAGTATTGCCGAAATCCTCAGACTCTCAGTTTGTTCTGAATTGCTCTTGTTTCCTGTTCAGAGCTAGGGTGCCTTATACTGTGACGATAACAATTGTTATCCTGCTATTTTACACCATAGGCAAAGATACCAATGCCTAATGGAAAATAGTTAAAATGCTGGCAGCAGTAGATTTTAAGGTGACTGTAATGGAAGTTATTGATGCCTTCAGAAACTTCGTAGGAAAAAACCAGAATTCTTTCTATCAAGAAAATTTTTCATTTGTAGACTATCAAAAACTCAAAATAGCATCTGCATTTTCAATATTCAAGTTTAGACTATGTGTAGCAAACATATTGATGAGTGTGTTAATAATACATAAAAGTCCCTAAGTAGCCACTGACAACGTACATCATAATGGTTTGGGCATTTTATAATTGCATTTCTCGGTAGCGCACAACTGCATATGGTAGAAAGGAATGGCTCTTGAGCTTTATACAGAGAAGCATGAATAAGCTGTGTTTTTAAGTGTGCAAATAGTGTATGGCCTGAAAAGATAAACCACAGTGGTGGAAAAAGTAATTTTCAAATATCTCTGAGCACAGTCTGCTCACAATAAATACATAAATACATTAATGCATCAAACTGGTTAATGGACAACAAATCCCAGTGCAGGTAGATGAATCCAGGTGTCACCAAGTTCTGTTTAGAACTTTGTTTTTACATGAGCAGGTGGGAGAGTTATTCAGATACCTGCATGAACAGGTTTAGAGCAAATGAGTCAGGCTGGTGTTTTGTTCTGTCCCCCACATGCTATCCGCCTGGTTCCTTCTCTGCACTAACCTTTGAATTTGCTGTCAAAGTCCATTTGCAAGTGCTTTGCCTTTGTCTCATTGATATTGCATCCAATATTTGATTAGTGAGCAAGTGCAGAACAAGGTGTGACATCCCTTCCTGACATTATAAGCAAATCTCACATTTCTTGCATCCATGTAACCTCATATGATTATGGGGCTCCTCACGTTATCTTGAGTCTGTAACTTATCTTGTATTTTTTTCCTGCTGTCTGTCACATCTTTACCTATCTGTTAGGTCAGTCATTTAGACTGTCAGTTCCTTGAAGCGTGTACCACCATATTTTTTTGTGTGTATGTGTATTTTTAAGGCAAAGTCACCTTGACCCAACTGTGATCTGTAGTCTAGGTAGCTATTATGCAAATTTTAGCCCTTGAAGAATTGCTTTTCAGTAATATTGATTGGCAGCAGTTATGTGTGATATAGTAGGTTTGCATCCTGAGAAAAGGAGGTGGGTAACACTTGAAAGTGACCTTTTGATTTGTGGAATACATGTGAACAGCAAATCCAGTGTATTGCTGAAATGTGGGAATAAACATATGCAACTTCTTTGGATGATTGCTATCCCTGCTCTGCTGTTTGCTTGGCCAGGGCTGGGGTTCTGAAGTGCCTTAACATTTGTGTGGTTATTGGTATAAGCCTTATTTTAGTCTGTATTGTATTTATATCTTAAATGGAAGTAAAATTTTGTTAAAGTTTTGGCGAAGAGATCTCAAAATTTAGAGGAAAGGATCTAAATTTAACTGGAGCCTAAATATCTCTTGACTTACTCGGTGCACTTTAAATCCTATAAAAGTATGTTTTCCCTTTGTAATTACTAGGGTCATCTTGCCCTGGCCTATGCTGAGCTCTGTTACACCACTGCGCAGCATTATAGTTCAATTTTTATTTATTTTCTTTTTTTTCCACAGCTTACGTGCTGTACCACTGAGCTGTTAAAAAGAACAAAAGTGTTCTGAAACTGTTCGGGAGGTGAATCCAGACTGTGCCACCTTCCAGTGACTGCTTCATTCAGCACAGTGTTTAACTTCGCCTCCAAGAGTTCCCCTGAGCCTCAAATCAGCATCAAACTGAAAAGAAGCATGGTCAGGATAGCATGCTATGTTTCCCACAGCTTTAGAACACTTATTTTCTTTTCAACTTATCTTCCAAACAATTGAGTCTCTAAATTGACATCACGCTAGATGACATGCTTAGGAGGGTACATCACTAATAGCAGTAAATTGCTGATTTCTCTTAAAAGAAATACAAAATTAAAGGGAACCAGACAAAAATACAAAAGTTTTCTGACGTTAATGGAGCCCACGGAAGTGTGGAAATAACTGCTTGTACAATCATTATCAGCTTTGGCTTTCTTTCAACTATTGCACTTCTTTGGAAGCAGTTAGAGCTTGCGGCTTCTTGAAAAATTGATTATATTTTGTGGAAGCAAAAGGATGGAAATGGTCCGGTTGAAAGCCATTTAATGCAGTATTCCTGAAAAGTGCCATGAGATTCGGTTTCAACCCCTCTCATGGCTGCAATTTCTCATAGAGGACTTAGTCCGGCAGCAGAGAGTGGACACAAGATCTTCCAGAATTGCTACGTGCAGAGACTGTCCTGGTCCAGACCTCACGGACCCTATTTCATTTTCTTTTCTAGAAAAGAGTCCAGTAGTTCAAGATTAGGATGTGATACCTTCTTTTAACTTAACCTCAAACGCATGTGTTTACCTCTGTTTCACCCACAGGGTCTTATTTCCCAGTTCCCTTTGCCATTCTTGTCTTCCTGTAGGAAACAGATCGAGGGTTTGTCTCAGCTCACTTCAGGTATGACAGGGATAATCTGGCACTGAAAGCTGAAATGAGGAATTTTCTTCATCTAAGAGGGTTTTGCAGTCAAAGTGTTGGAAGAGGGATTGTAATCCACTGGAGATGGAGTAAACTTACTTGAGATAGTGTTCTTTGAAAAGAATATTTGTCTGGAAGATGGAATACAAGAAAATTTGTGTAAATAACTTAGAAACAATGGTGACTTAGTGCCTAAAAAAATGTATTTCTGAAACAATTTTTTTCCAACTAGTTTTAGTGGGCTTTGGAAAAGCATCCATACAGATTAGGACGTTAGAAATTCTTGGTTCTCCTACATATTTGTTCCTCATACATCTGAATCTCTTAGAATACTCCTGCTAAAGCATGTATAAAACATATTTGTATGTGGTCATTGTGTACTTCTGTGTTCTTGTATTTTTTTTGGATACTAACTCATTGAGAGTTACAGAACTACAGGCCTATCTGTTCAGCCTCACATTGTGTTCCTCTGTTAGATGTACACATTTTTCAGTGCTGTAAAATATTTCTGACTTTTATTTTGCTATTTTACAAAAGTGATAATTTCTAGTAGTCACAACACTCATGCAACAGTTTTGGTTCAAGTCCCTTGAGTTTCAAAATACAAGTAGCATTCATGGGGAAGTAACGAAATACAAGCAGCAGTTTCATGGGGAAGCCCCCACAAAAAGACTAAAATAATCCTGTCTGACCTTTACAGCCTGGAAATCTATTACTTTTATGCTAATGTATGTGTATCTGAATCATCATTAAAATCTAACTAAAGCTGTCAGAATGAATCATCCAAATTATGTTTTGGTATCCTTTCCTTGATTTCAGGTTGCTTGTTGTGTGTGGTGTGGTTTTTTTTGTTTGGTTTTTGTTTGGTTTTTGTTTGTTTTTTTTGTTTGGTTTTTGGTTTGTGTTTTGGGTTTGTTGGTTGGGTTGGGTTTGTTGGTTGGGTTTTTTGTGTTTTTTTTTTTTTCTTTTCAGTGATACCTTTCATGAGTTTGAAAAATGGTTGTACAAAGGGTTTTTTATTGGCATGAGTTGATAGGATTCTGCAGCGTTTTCCTAATATTCCTTTTTTTTCCCCTAATGCTCCTCTTTTTGTCAGTTACTGTGCTTATTTGTGTGCTGTCACAGTAAAGGTGCTCTGCTCCTTGTATTTTGTGACACAACAGAAGATGCCCTGTGTGCAGACAGCTGCTTGTAGTTTTATAAACTGGATTGCAAGCATCTCACACTGTTTTTTCCTGCTGTGTCCATTGCTGGCAATGAATTCAGTGCTGAGATAATCCAACTTCAATTGCCAAAGTGCTTAATTTTATCTGGTATCCTAATTTTTAGTGTATTTATTGCAGCCATTCCAAGAAATGGATGTGACAGCACTTGGATTTTTCCAAATAACGAAAAGAGTCCATAAACATTATTTATTTGGCATATAGAAATAGAACCTTAAAAGAGAAGATGAATTATGCTCAGTGAAAAAGGTTCTTAATGT
Source organism: Cariama cristata (assembly GCF_000690535.1). Classification (NCBI taxonomy): domain Eukaryota; kingdom Metazoa; phylum Chordata; class Aves; order Cariamiformes; family Cariamidae; genus Cariama; species Cariama cristata. The sequence continues at coordinate 17,176 of NW_009610734.1, forward strand.
ATGTTAGTTATTTTGTTAATGACTTTGTACAGGAGTATAGGAGTTGCTTTTGTACATGGGACTGAAGTATGCTTTGTCTAAAAACATATACATAGGAAAATGTTAGCAAGTGTATATACTCTTCCGTCCTCTAACACTGCAGCTCAAGGATTGTTGGAGCTAGAGGTGGTTTCTCTGTGTTAGCAACTTTCAGAGGATTTTTTTTTTTTTCCCCCCTGTTGTTCTGTTCAGTCTCCCTTTGAACCCCTGTAATCCTTAAGCATCCACAACATTCCTAGGCCAGGAATGTCAACAGTTTAACTGCATATTCAGTGAGGAACTGTTTTCTTTCATTCAGTCTTGCTGCTTCCTTCCTTTGAAATGTCCTAATACATGTGTTGGAAGAAGTAGTGAACAGGCAGACTTCTAGCACAGTATTTTAGGAAGGAGAAGCCTTCCTCTTCTGTATCATAAGTTGCGCCTTAGATACTTGGATGACAAGAAAGCTAAATATCCTAATCCTTTATAATTATACATGTCCTCACAATATCTCTTTTAATTAGGGCATTACTAAGTAGAAGCACAGAGAGGCTGTGCCTCAGCTTTTAAGATGCCTGGAGATACAGATAATAAAGCAATAGGACTTCCAAAAGCATACAATTGTCTAATTCTATCATCTCATTTTGGTTTTCTAAATACTGTCTGTCTTAACTGGCCATAAAATATCTTGCTGAAAGTTGAACAGGTATTCTGTACTGCAGCAGAAAGTGAATACCCACCTCTAGGATGTCAAAGTACAGTCCATAATAGTGGATCATCCTCTGTCTTGGATAGAGAAACAGGTTTTTGTTGACTTCTATGGAAACAACATGGATCCAATTCCAGCTGGAAACAAGAGTCCTGCATTTGTAACCCTCGGGACTACTTTCTCAGGGTACCTCCAGCATATCTGAAGCAACATCTGTGCCCCACAATGGTAAGGAGCACTCAGACACAATACTTTATTACACTCCTCCATGCTCTTCTTCATCTGAAGTGTGACTCGCTATGCAGTCCCGCATAAGGGGAGGGAGGAACAAACAGCGTGTGTGCTGGGGCAAGTACATGGGCATTACTACAGGACCAGGGCATCATCTCGTGTCTGGGGCAACAGACTGTCTATTCCTTGCTAGTTGTTCAGTACAATGCTGTTAGGCAAGGAGCAGTAACAGTTGGGGAACAGCAACTGGGCCACAGTTCCTCCTGAGAAGAGTCACCCTTTCCAAACTTCAAATCCGTACAATTGCACAGTAGAGAATGGCTGTGCATATGTCATTTTCTTTCTGTCCTTGATAGGTGAGGAAGCTGCTGTTGCTATAGTTTGATGCATCCAATTATTATAAGATTCTGTAATAAAAGGGCTGATTCCTGCTGCAAGCCTGTAAGCATCAAATAAAGTAACAGCAGGATGAGTCAAATCTAAGCTATTGTAATCAAACAAAAATCTTCTATACTTAAGTTTGAACAATAAATAGGCTGTTTTTAAAAATCTGGAACTTTCATACGAGTCCTAGCAGAAGCCATTATACTTTTGACATACGAAGTTGTTATGAGGTCAAAACAGCACTTACTGAAAACATTGTTTTTTGAGGGGTCTTGCCTGAATATTGACTGTTGCATAAATATTTGGAAAATCTAAGAATTCACAAGGAAGGGACAGCTAGGAAATGATCTACCAGGGATAGTGGGTCATATACGGAGCCTAGGTTTTCTAGATTATTGATTTTGGTACCTTAGTAAAATGCTAAATTACGTCTTCAACTTGGCTGTTTTTGTTAGATGCTAGCTACAAATGGATTGATGCAGACCATCCTATCCAATAGAACAGAAACTAAGAGAAATATTTCATGGACTAGTATGGAGAAAAGTGTTTACAAAGCGCACAGAGTTCCTAAGTATTACAGGCTGGGGAAGGACACTGAAATTGTACCAAACGTGCAGAAATGACCTTTGTTCTGTTCTTTCTGCAGAAGCTGTCAAATGGAAGAATGAGGGTTATGCTGGCTTAAAAGAGCAGTTCCAAAAGGGGAGGCTGGAAGACAGTGCAATGAGATACTTAAAGAAGGAATAGTATTTGGGGATGTTGCAATTGTTAGATAGAGTAGGCTCATCTAGAAGTTTCATGAAGATGAACGTACAGTTTTCTTTTTAAAACTGTCTACCATTATATTATCAGTGTAATTTTTAAATGGTACTGAATTTTCAGAAGTCTGTTCTATGTTTCTGTCACTGCTGGTTGCTGACTCCAAAAACGAAAAACTGCAAATACATTTCCGTTTCAGTCTGTTGTGAAAGGACAGGCAGTATAATATGCAGTGCAGTGTACTGGAAGTTGAAGTCTGAAGGTAAAGGAATTTCAGTATTTATCTCCCAAAAGCTGACACTACAGTTTTGAGGATTGGTGAAGAGTATGAATTTTCTAAGATTAGAAAAGACATCTCTAACTGAGAGGTTAGAGGAAGAATATAGTAACCAGCCCTGCAGCTACAATCCACAGCAATTTATATTTGTAGAACAAGCACTTCCTCATGCACGCAAGGATACTCTTGACATAGAAATGAAAAGGTTCTCAAAGAATTCCAGAGAAGGGAATAATTAGGAAATAGTCTGAGTTAATTCTTCTTAGTAATATTTTTGTGAAGAGAACAGTCACATTTTCTAATAAATGCTAAACTATTGAGAGAGACACTGTTTAACTGAATTTGAACTATTTTAATTCTGTGTGTGTGTAGCATTAGATATTTGATCGTGTCCTTGGTCTTGAGCAGTCTAAAGCCATAAAAATCAGGAGATATTTTTCTCTGACAACTATACCTTGAACACTTTTATTCTCTCCCTCCAAGGCATTTCAACCTCGGTGACTGGTCTTTCAAACTCAGTTTCTGTAATTTGTCAGAGTATGCAGCTGAAAGAAAATGTCAACCACATTCTCTGTTGAGGTTAATGACTGTCATATAATATTAATTTTTCAACGGTATATAAGGACGCTATGGTTGGATTTTAGAGGTGTGATCATTTCGATATAACATCCTTCTGCCATAACCAAGAAACCTTAACATGTGGAAGGTCTTTTTTTTCTTTCATGGGAACATGAAATGACTAGGCCTTTCTCTGGTGAACGACTATATTAAATGCAGTAGAGGTGCGGGGCAGTATATTGTGTTCCCAAAAGCAACTGTTCCTTTTCATAGAATCATTTAGGTTTGAAAAGATCTTTAAGACCATCAAGTTCCAACTGTAAACCTAACCCTGCCAAATCCACCACTAAACTGTGTCCTTAAGTGTCAGTTGTATTGCATTTGCGTGACAGCGTTTTGGTAGCAGAGGAGGGGCTACAGGGGTGGCTTCTGTGAGAAGCTGCCAGCAGCTTCCCCCATGTCCGATGGAGCCGATGCCAGCGGCTCCAAGATGGACCACCGCTGGCCAAGGCCCAGCCCATCAGTGATGGCGGTAGCGCCTCTGGGATAACAGAGTTAAGAAGGGCAAAAAACTGCTGCACAACAGTAGCTGGAGGAGAGGAGTGAGAATCTGGTAGGAGCAGCCTGCAGCCCCCCGGTGAGTGCAGCAGGA
>NW_009610735.1:0-8657 GCF_000690535.1 Cariama cristata
CTCAAGGGCAGATGTTTTAAAATAGTGTATGTGATGCACCGTAGGAAAAAATAGACAATAGTTGGGATGGAGAGCCGTTATCGCGGGCAGTAAAGAAATGGATTATTTGTCACTCCTGGCTGCAGAATGCGGTGCCTTGGTTGACTCCAGACAGAGGGATAAAATTCATCTGGTTTGGGAAAATAGGAATTGTGGGGGGGTTTACCAAACCAAAACCACCATTATTTTATTTTTTTATTATTATTTTTTATTGGAACAAATATGAAAATGCACCTCCCTCCCGAGAAAGCTTTTTGACTGCTGGATCCACTTGGTCTCCAGACGTAAAATGGAGACATAACAGGTGCCGGATGGCGCCGCTCCTGTGAGCAGCCGACTGTGGCTTCTGCCTTCTGCACTTGGCACGGCCATCGGCTGAGGCATTTCGGACTAGCACAACTATTATTACGTGCTGCCGGGAGCTGTGCATCTTCCCTACTTGGTGTAGTTTCACCTTACACGTTCCTCTTTGACCTGCCCTAATGGCCTTGCCCGTTTCCCTTACCCCTGTTCAGATGTTCTGCAAAAAGAAAATGGTGAAGTTGGGAAGAGTGGAAAGGCCCTTGTTTATCCGCAACATCCCTACCTGTTGAAACACGCTCTTCTCCTTCCTGTTGCAGACAACTAGCATCATTTGCACAGCTAGCCATGGCAGTGCAGAAGTGTTTCAGAACAGCCAGGTGATTCATCAGAGACGTATATCACATATTCAGATTATCAGGTGTTGGATTTGGAAACACACATTTGTACCATAGGACAACTTAGGTTCTCCTGGTATGAAGAATGGAGGAGAGCACCTGGGTGGTTTTAATCTCAGGTGGACCAAAACTTATTTCTAAGACTGACCTTTAAATCAAAAAAGTTTGTCCATTGTAAAATCCTTGCCTTTAACAACCTTGTTGATTGAATTATCTTTGATCTATTTTTTGATGCATCTTTGATCTAAATCATCTTTTGATCTATTAAATGCTGGACTTAGAGCAGCTTTTTTTCCTAACAAATGGCTTAAATGATCAGTTTGTCTGCAGTACTTGGCATAAACTCCGCCAACGTAGGTAAAAAATTCTCCATGGAGGTTGCAGGTGAATGTATACGATGTAGTAGCATCTCCCAAAAATTCAGCTCTATGGGCTGGAATAATACCCAACCATATTTCACAAGGTCCTATAAAATTGTGTAACTTGTTTTGGTTTTTGAACATCATAGAGAAATATTTTCTAAACTTTGTGGAGGGTTAATACTAATTTTCTAGTCTGGAAACAGATGAGCAATGATACCTTTCCTTAAAAGAGATTTAAGAGGTTGAAGTTAAGGTTACTGATAAAGACCTTTTTCTTATTTTACTTTGTTTTTTACATTTCAGCAGTTCCTATTCCACTGAGAAATATCAGATATCATTAGTTGGCTTTTGGTGTGTGTCCATTGCTGAAAAAATTGCAGTGTTCTTTCTTGAGATGCTTTCAGTAAATGGCATTCGGGCAGAGGTAACTTTGGCTTGCCTGCTGAGTCACCTCACAAGAGAAGTCATCTGTGATAAATGTTTCACCAATATATCTGAATCTTCCAAGTGACCAGTCGTTTATTTTTTCTTAAACCTCAAAAACTGGTAACAGTTACATGATTTTCATAATTACCACAGTAAGTTTGGAACCAAACCAAACTACCATGAGAAATCAAGACAATATGGTAAATACGTGGTTAGTAAGGGGGGGGAAGTTTGAGATACTGTTAAAGGACATACTGTGTGAAGGTTTGGGGCGGGAAGGGGATGAGAATGTGGGAGAGAGGAGGTGGAGAGACCAGGCATAAGACGTCACTGCTTGAATTGCTGAACCTGGAGAATATAAGGTGTGCTTGCAGTGTAATTCAGTCATTAAATAATGCACAAGGGTTTATCTCACATGGCCAGTTGCAGTGCTCACCTGGTAGTCAAAGGATGAAATAAATACCCAATGTGTAAACCTAAACATAGGTAAAATAGGTAAATTCAGTGTAGCCTTAAACATAGAGTTTCTCATTCTTTGTGCATGTGTAGGTGTGGATAAAGGCTTATATATGCAGAAACTATTAAAACCCAAATTGTTTAGCTGACTCGTAAGTAACAGGCCGGCAAAAAAAAAAAAAAAAAGATCTGCTTTAACTGATTTTGGTATGAGTAAGGGTGGAAAGAAGGTTCTTCTTTTTTTCCTGTTTCCTCTAGTTATAAAAATTACAGTGATTACACATCATAAAGCCTATCTGTAATAAAACGCATCAGCTGGCCAAGGTTTTCATCGCTCACTCAATAATCCATTAATACAGCAACGCTGCCCAGGCATCTTTATAATACCAACTCGGAGGTAATTTTAATCAGCTAGACCAGCTGGTATTTAACAGCAGCTGCTGGAGACGCCACAAATATACTCAATAGCTGACATCTTTATTTGCAGTTTTTCAAGGGGAGAAGAGATCCTCCTGTGGTTACTTATATTAAGCTTTTTTTTTTTTATATATATATAAGTATTGGTACCGGGGGGTAATACCTGAATGAAAGAGGGAATAGAGTTAATACAAAAAATAAAAAATATATTCTTGGTGTCAGAGGGCTTTTTCATGAAGTCCTCTTCATAAATGAACAAAAAAATAAGTGTAGATGCCAGCTTTGTTGGAGTTTAGAACCTTTTCCTGGTACATTTACACTAATCTCAGACATGGCTTGCAGCATAAAATGTACTCTGCAGTGCTGCATCGCCCTGTCTTACTGAAGCTTTCCTGTCTCTCCACGATATAAATATGTGATAAATAGTGCTCTTGGTAGAAAAAAGTGATGCTTGCTCACATGTGTTCAATTTTAACTGACATGTACTTCTTTTGTCCTCAGTTTTGGCTTAGAGTGTCTGCATGCAAGAGTGTGTATATATATATATATATGCTTAAAGACACGGGTGTTTGTGTATAAATAATACACAATATGTTTATTTGTACTTCTCATCTCTTATAAGGCTAGAGATGAATTCAGCAACTGAATAAACCGCCGCTCTCTGCAGCAGTAAACGTAGAACACTATTTCGCATTGGGTTTGGGGGGGGAACAAGCAGAGGCAACATGAAGTTAACAGTCACAAACACATTATAAATAAAAATTTAATTACACTTGGGGGAGCTTGGCTTACAAAGCTCACAAATCCATAATGGAGCTTGCTGGTAATAAAGGCCTGATCTGTTTGTTAAACTCCAATATTCCTGTCCTTCTGTATCTCTTCTTTTATATAAAACTTCAGTTTCTGCATTGATTACCGATTGCAAAAAAGACTGACTTCACTGGTAAACAGTTTTTCCTGTCTAGATACCAAATGCCGTATTTCTTTATTAAGAAAATAGTTATGACTCTTAGGTAGGGCAGGGGAGGTGCCATGAAAAGTCTAAGTATATCTATTTTCGTTGACTATTTATCATATGTCATTGAGGATGAGATCTGTGCTTAATATGAATTTGACTTGCTGGAGATAGATTTTTGTTAATGTATGAACAACTTCTAAGGTAGCAGCTTCTTTGTAATGAAGATTTAAAAAAATGCTAGTAATAGTTTAAACAGTTATACACATGGAAGAAAATACAGGGTTATTAAATTTGATAGAGGTGTAAGTGTTCCTAGGACAGTAACGGTGAAAAGTAGTACATAGTTTTAATTTTTCTTCTTTCGTTTAAATTCAAAATCTCATAGTTCAAAGAAGTTGATGGCATAAAGGAACAAATCTGAGTACATAGAAATAAATCCTTAAACAAATTTGGGGCTATAGTAGTCATTTGCAGGTACTCATTTGTTAGTCGCAGAGAGTTGCCTCTCTATAGTAAAATATGGATCTGTCTGAGACTGTGATTGACTACTTCAAATTAAAATCCAGTGACAGAATGGATTACTGAGGTTGCAATTTGACTAAAAAATACTTAGCAAGCGTGTTTTCTCTTATTTGTAGTGAAAACAGTCTGTTGAAGTTTGTTTAGTGTGTTTGACAACAGACAGTTTGATATATTGCTGGGCACAGCAGTAGGTTGGACTTGAGTGGTATTAGCTTTCACTGTTTTGATTAATGGTAATTGTTTCGATGAAAAGGCATGTTTTACGTACAACTCAGTTCTGGAAAACAGAAGTCAACTTGCAAGATCTGTAATTACTGTTCTGAGTTAGCATATAAAAAAAGCTTGGAGAACATGCAGGCAAATCTGTTTATTTTCTATGGGATTGCATTTTGTATTTTGTAGCTTTTATACACTGTTTCTTGTCTGAGGAAATAAATCTTAGGTTTTATCTCTTCTTGAATGCTGCAGTGTGCTTTAAGATACGTTTCTGAATTTCACATTGTAGTTTCAGTCTTGGTAGGTGAATTTTTTTCTGTATTTTCAGTCATCAATAACAACAACAAAAGGTCAACCTGGAGACTCCTCTGTCTCCTCACATCTGCACACAGTCCTGAAGGGAAAGAAAAGATATCTGTTCATCTTTAAAGTCTGTTTTCTCTAGTTAGAAAAATACTGCCTTCTCCCACTCTCAGAATGTATTTTCTAGTTTTTCTAAGAAACTTTTTTTAAAATAAATATTTTATTTTCAGTGTGTCATCAGGAAAAGGGAAATAGCTGATTATTTTTGTATTTAGGTAAATAAAAGATTGCAATGATGTGTTTAGATGTAAGCCAATACCAGCATAGTAAAGAATGTCAACTATTATTACTAATACCATCTTTCATTTATATAGTGCTTTCATCCTAAAAGATTCTGGTTTCTAGAAAATGTAGATTTAAGCCAAAAACACAATTAAAAATATATCTCCTTGTCCCTGCATGTTAGCTTCGAAGTATTGTTTGTCAGTTTAACAGACAGTACCAAAATATCTTCCTTCTGCTTTGCAGATGCAAAAATGTACCATGAAATGAATATGCTGAAAGTACTGTTAAACCATCTCTAGAAGAAGAGAAAATTGGTTTTATAGGTTCCTCATTTTATGACATGCTTTCTTCTCAGATTTTAATATTTTGCAACACGTTCTGAAAGAAGAAATGAATAGATAGTGGTTTTCTATATCTGAAGCATGTAGGGGCATCACAACCTACCTGAATTGTTCCCTAGACAGTATTAAAAAGAAAGCAGTAATGTCTAAATTGTAGAGGGAGGCAACTAGATTTCTAAGTGTGGTGCCAATGTTTGTAGTCAACAATGAGACATAAAAAAAATTGTAGCCCATGTTGATAACAGCAGGGTTTGAGGTTTGTATTATTAGAGCCTGCCTAAAAGTATTAGCACACAACTCATGTATAGCCTTTATATAAACTATGTTCTATTATATATTTTGGGGGGAAATAAAAATCTGTAAAGCATGAAATTGTGGTGTTACAAAATGATTATTTCTAAAAGTGAATTATCTCATCTCATAGTAGTACTAGCTTGGATTGCTATGTTAGATGTCAGGTGGCTTATTTCTGAGCAAAATACAAATTAATAAGTGTACGTTTTAATACTTACCTCAACCAATGACAAGAAAATAAATACTACTTTTTATTTACCTTGCAGTTAACAGCCATGTGTCATTGTGGCATCTTTTATTGAAAGGAACTTTATTTAAGTAGCATAAACTTGTTGGATGGGCTTCAATTAAATGATGATTTGTTAATGCAAATGTGTAGCGAATGACTGGTAGTACATCTGTCTCTTCATCCATAGGCCATTACTGTGCAGCATTAGCACATGATTGTAAAAAACTGGAAATCATTATATGCAGGTAGTACATATTCAATCAATTCTGACCTTATGTCTCCAACGAATAAAAAAAAGTATGCAATGTAAATGATATTTAATCTGAACCAAAAAAAAGGAGAGAGAATCTTTGAATATCTGCGATTCAAGCTGTTAGATGATGTGAGGTGACTGCTGTTTGGGATTGATTGTTATTGGTGGCCCCAGTGGGGAACAGCCAGCACATTAATCCTCTCTTACTCCTCCCTCATGCTCCTCCAATCCAAATAGTATTTTTGTTTATATTAGGAAATAAATACTGTTCTGTTTATTTCAAAATTCCTTTTCTTTTTACACCTTTCTTTTGGAGATTGGAAGGAAAAAGCTCTGTATTGATGACCAGCGTTAGCCAGTTAAGCAGGCAGTGACAATTAATACAACAAAAAAATCGTACAATTAGCTTCAGCTCCATAAGTGTCTAATGAGCCATTTGTCAGTCTTTTGGTGAAATAAACTACTCTATCTTAATTCTCCACTCTTGCAGCAAATAAATAGAAGTTATGAAACACCCGGGCACCAATAAAATATAATTTATTTTGCAGGGCATGGCAGAACTCCTTACATATCTAAAATGAGCATGTTATTTACAAACGACTTGTGATACTAATATAAAAAAGGATTTCAATGTTAACTGCTTTCGTTCTGCAGTAGATATGTTTTCTTCCTGATTTGTTTAATCATTTAAATGTATAATTACTCCTAAAGGCACGTGAGTTAAAATGATTTCTCCTGATGTGATTAACTCATATAGCCAAAACGAACCTCAGAGAGGACCCTGAGAAACGCCAGGGATTGGCAGTCTGCAGCCGAAACCACCGCCAGTGTCGGGAAGGACAACGTATTTGGCATTGGAATGGGCTGCCCAGGGAGGTGGTGGGGTCACCATCCCTGGAGGTGTTTAAGGAAAGACTGGACGTGGCACTTAGTGCCATGGTGTAGTTGACATGGTGGTGTTAGGGCAAAGGTTGGACTTGATGATCCCAGAGGTCTCTTCCAACCAAATCGATTCTGTGGTTCTGTATCCGTTTTCAGTTGGGAGCAGGTCCTTGCTGCTATTCCCTCCTGACCCTTCTGGCTTTGTCAGTGATACAACCACTTGGTCACAGAAAACACCAGAGTGGCAATTGCTGTTTGGGTGCCACGGTTGGTGTTAGCGAAGGTGGAGCTGAGGCAGTTGGGCTGACAGCAACTCCTCCTGCGGGCACTTGTGGCCAGGCTGTGGTAGCCCCCAGAGCTCCTTAGTGCCCTGCCGCTGCCAGACCTCACCAGAGCCGGGCAGGGGAAGCGGTGGGACGTCTGGTCTGAGGGACCTAAGGAGGCCTGTCTGCAGAACCCTTTATTATGCAGAGCAGGGCTATTCTACTTTCCTTCCCTGTTCATGTAGACTCTTAATAACGTAAACTGGTGGAATATTTCAGACCACCTGAGTTCTTCCTCGCTCATCATTTTAACAAGAGGTTGAATTTGACTCTGGTTCAGTTTTGCGATGTCTTTCTGGCCATCTGTCTTCCCAGGCTGGTTTTAAAGCTGCCGGTAACTTGGTATTTTGTAAACAAGGTCAGAAGGAAGAGGACAGGACAGAGCGTGATGTGTGGACAGAGCTAAGTTACTAGGTCTCATAGAGGAAAAGAATCTTCCAAATGGCAGAAGCCACAGAAGAGACAGCTCTTATTAAAGAGGCAAGGGTAGAGGGACGTGATAGCTGCTGTTAGGTGTGTGTATGAGGAGAGAGTGAGGAGGGAGTACCAGTGTGAATGGAGAAGGGGCTGCCTTCATTGACTAGACTTGAAGAAAGCCTGAGATTTTTTTGATAGGTTGAAATAGATGCTTAGATGAGTGCTCAGCCAGTTCCATTGCTTCCAGGTGGAGAGGTGTTGCATAGGGGAAAGCAGCTATGTTTGGGCATCTAGAAAACTGATTTGGGAAACCCATACAGCGAGTTTCAAAGCTAGATACAGGGTTTCGTTATAATGGTCATTTCAAGAGGGTAGTTCTTTATACTTGGCCACTTTTACAAAGATAACAAACCAGGTTCAGGCAAATGTTGAACAAAAAGAATCATGACTAAAGAAAAGTAATCCCAGAAAATTGTGGGTAGTTGCAATTCAGGCAGACACTGAATTGGTAATAGACAGCCCTCTGTATAAAGCTGCCACAAACTATTCAAGAATTTACTGTTAAGTAGGAAGTCAGAATTTCTGGGGGATCAGATGAAATAATTGAAGAGGTTATTGAACAAGAGGAGTGGGAGAAAGGTGTTCTTAGGGAAAATAAAATGTTTAAGTTGTACTTTATAGAGGAGATTTAATAGATCTGTTGTATCCCCACCCAGTTTTGAGCTAATGTACGAAATTTATTTTGATCATACTCTCAGATAAAAAAAGAGAAACTCTAACTTCTTGCATTTTGCTGGTTTTAATCATACTGTCCAGAAACCCTTTTGGGGCAGTTACTTCTACTTTCCTCATGGAAAAACCTACATTCTGAAAAAGTTATTTCAGTCCTAGTGCTTATGTTAGTGATTCTTCTGAGTGGTCAGTGTCCTAAAGTCAACCATCGCTCTATGGTCTAATGTGTTTGCTTGGCAACCAGGGATTAGGAGGACTGCATTATGTGTTTGCACACACAGAAAGTGGATTCAAGTTCTTTTTTCCTGTAGTTTGCAGTTGTCTTTTGGGGGTAGTATTTTCAGAGCATGGACCTTCTGTCTTGAAGAACGTAGTATATACTTCTAAGCAACACAGATGTATTAACGATAATATACTTACAGTACTGAGGTTTCCCTTAAAGTTACAAAATTTTATCCTTTGCCCGATTCCCTCAGTATATAGTTTACTGTTGTAATATTTGCA
>NW_009610736.1:0-37022 GCF_000690535.1 Cariama cristata
TCATCTTTCCAAACTTCCAAATAATAGATCTTGACAATTTATTTTTTTCTTTTGTATTATGTTAGTAAGTGGTAATGAAATGCCAACATGCATATATATCGCCAAGAGGGAATTAAGCATTTTGTCAAGCTTTGCTGTCTTGTGTTTGCTTTCCTAGTTTTTCCAAATACAATGTCGTACAGTGTGAAGAAGACTACCTTTCATATCCTAAGAAAGCTTTCATATAAAAAAGTTTTCATGGTGCTGAAAATTGCCCATTTTTTTCCTTTGGATCTGTATAGGTGTTCTGTGTGTTTTTGTTTTGTTTTGTTTTTTAATTTTTAATGAAATGACAGAAAGTATAGTAATTAGTTTCTTCTTTTTATTGCTCCTTTTAAAAGTGAACTATGAGAGAAGATGAATTTTTAGGCTGTGGTCTTTTATATTACTGTTAGTCTTTAAAAGTGTTTATAAGACTTATGCAATAAGAATTAGGATTATTGAAAGTTTGACTAGTGTGCGTGAAATTAATAGGGAAGACTAATTCACATGATGGAAATTTTTAATTTTTAAGTATGTCCTTACGTGGCAGATATAATTGGCATGAGAAAAATGTGTTAGAACTAACCTGAACAGCCTCTTATACAGTCCTTAAACAAAAGACTAAAACAGAAGGTAGATTTGTTAAAAAAAAAAAAAGATATTTAATCTATTTGCTTTCTAATTATTCCGATATAGTTGAATTTCACGTTTGTAATCAGGATTTTATAAAGTGATATGCAGGTATTTGAAAACTGGTTAGAAGTGCATCTGAAGCTATTTTTTTATACTGATTATTAAAGATTCCTAAAACAGGGTGTTCTTCCATTTCTCTGTTTACTAGCATTGAGATTCAAGCTGGAAAGAATTGAGAATATTAAAAGATAATTTTAAATAATAGCTAAAAATGCCAACTTATAACAAAAAATTGTTACTAAGAATCACGTATGTTTTTGAGTGCTGTGCAATGGAAGTTTGGAAACTTCTGCAGCCTTGTGAATATTCAATTTTAAAACGGTTTTTATCAAAGGGAACATATGGCCCATTGAACAATTCAGATTTCTGGAGGACTAAAGCAATTCCCCTGTTAATTAAAAACAGATTATTCTAGTTCATTGAAGTAGATCAGGAGTTTTACATAGTAAAATATGTCTGAAATAGGCATCATCGGGAATAATTTTCCTGGTTATGGTCATCGAGCAGTTTGCAGGTTTTTTCATGCCTACTGAGTTCATGATGCCACATGTCTGACAATACCTGTATATATGTACAGTTATTTTTTTTATATATGTATAAAAAAAAATATATATATACACAGACAGTTATCTCTTATCCATACGTGTGACCTTCTCTTGATGGTAATTATTTGTAGAATTAGTCCAGTAATATAATTGTTTGTGGAACTTAGTCCAGTAATAAATGTCGCATTGTAATTGAATGAGGGATTGCCAGGAGATTGTTTATTCTGCTGAAGGATTTTGTTAACCAAAGATAGAATTCTTTCTTGAAGAGTTTGTATTGGACGAAGACATTTTGATGTCATTTCAGAAAGAACTTGCCATGATGAGCTGTGCTGTGTATTAAAATGTCTATATTGTGTATGTGTGGCAACTTCTGCTTTCTGTGCTCAAAGACTGTAAGCCACTTGTGTGAGAAAGGCCAAAGGCCAATGATGAACAGAAAAGGTCAGAAGAACTGGCAGAGGAAAAGCACTGTCATTTGAGCTTATTAGGGGAAAGGTCTAGTTTGCATATGGTGTAATTGCATGGCAGGTTGCTAGAGCAATTATGCTAATCGTCAAGCAGTTTGAGGTAGTAAAAAAAAAAAACCCACATATTTTTCACCATTCAGTAGTGATGTCTAGTGGAGAGATTTTTAGGTAACTTCATAAATTATATTTTGTTTTGTTTTGAATTTAGATATACATGTTAAATATAGTGCAGTGTTCTATATAAAAGGTTGTTCTAGACAAGTATCTCCTTCCCACAGGAAAAACGGAGCACTGTATTGTTGAAGAATATATTTACTATTCAGAGGCTGTTAGGTGGGTTGTTTTTGCAAGAGACAAATTGTTGAATCGGTGCTAGACTTAATCAGGGTACCTCAGTTAAAGTTGAAGGGTTTATTATGACTTGCACTTTTCATTAAGGATAAAAACATGAATTTATTCTAAACTATAATGAGATGATAACAGCAGTATAAGAGACTTGCAGAGAAGCTGCATAAAAGATTTTTTAGTTTTTTTTTTTTTTTTTCTCAGTCTGAGCAGGTCATTGCCTTTATTTGATTATATATCGAGAGTGTATGTGTGTGTGTTGGTTTTTAGTGATGCGTGTTAGTTAGCTTTGCAGAGTTTGATACCTCTTTCTAAAGTCAATAGATGAATTTGTTCACCTCTGGCAAACTGTTACAATTGTAGTATCAATCTTCATTCCTTGTTGTTATACAAAGTGGAATCCCATTGCTGATGGCACCCACTGTGAGGTAAATCAGTAGTTGCTGCAGCTTTAGAGAGAGAGACCTAGGTATGACTTTCCTTGAAAATTAATGTAGCGTCAGAACCTATACATCCCTAAGAGGTGAAAAAATACCTGGGAATGGAAGTATTATTGACAGGAGTGGAAGACACCTCTTCTTTGAAATTAGCAGGAATCTTTCAGAAAGTAAGATTTCATTTAGGCATCCTGGCCCTTAGAAAAGGCCAGTGTATCTTAAGTCTGGGGAGAGGTTCTTCACTGTAGAACAGAATAGACTATTTCAGTTGGAAGAGACCTACAGCAATCATCTAGTTCAACTGCTTGACCACTTCAGGGCTGAGGAGAAGTTAAAGCATATTATTAAGGACATTGTCCAAATACCTCTTGAACACTGACAGGCTTGGAGCATTGACCACCTCTATAGGAAGCCTGTAGCTGTTGTGGCAAGATAGAAGGTTTATTTGCCAATTATAGATATCTATTTATGGGAAGTGTTTGGATAGTGTTTTCTGGTGCTATGCAGATAATAGTGAAGATTGCTTTCCTGGGACTTGGATACCCTGATAGGGTTTAGTCTGCTTAGGAGAGGCAGCAGTGGATTAATGGAAGGTCTCCTACTCAGCTCTGATGTGCTGGTGTAAGGCAGCAGTAGGAGAGACCTTTGAAGACGACCTTTTGTTAGTGTGTGGTAAGCCAGACTGCTGTACCTCCGCTTTGCTGTTAAGGCTCCCACAATGATTGTTCCTTGCTGACTCGTCAAGGGGGGAACAAAACACAACTTCATTTCAGAAGGATGTTCAGGAAAGTCCATATTTGATTTAATCAGAAGGTTCTTGCCATTCTTCATGTGAGGCCAGCACGTGGAGGTGTGTTGGTTGTAAAGTGGCCAGAACTGGTACATGTCATTAGAGATGCTAAGCAGCGAGACACAGGAATCTTCAGAGTAGAGAAAAAAGTAACCAAGAATACCTTGTGATGTTGAAGGTAAGTGGTGACATCTTCAAGGAAATCAGGTGCGACAGAGTTTCTGAGGGTATATTGTGTGCGTGGACTTACCACATTGATAAGCTTTTGAGTTGCTGAATGTTAAATAAACATTACACGGCCTTTTTATTCAAATACACATCTGATGTGGGGTTTGGGAATCTTTCTTTTTGCTTTATACTGTATGGCAGATTGAAACCATAGAGATGTGCAGAAGAATCAAGAGCAAAATATTTATAAAAATACTTTTAGAATGGGCTGTATATGATTGAGTCGTTAATGTGCTTATGGACTGGAATGATACCTGATGTTGATGAGAGGAAGCTGTAAAAAAGAGAAGCATAGATAGAGCAAGAAATGAGAGTGACAGTGTGTTCTGATCATGCATGAGGCCAGTGTTGTGTTGGACTATGTGTCCAGAGCTGGGATCCCCAGTTCAAGGAGAATATTGAAAAACTGGAGAGGGCTCCAGTGGAGGGCTGCCGAAGTGCAGCGGGTCCAGGGCACGTAACTCCCAAGGAGCAGCTGAAAGGGGAGGTTAGGGGCTCCCTTTGTGTAACTGTTCTTGGTAGTGGCAGATGATATAACAAGGGCCAGTGGCCCCACAGTGTGGCTTAGGAGGAGCACATTGGATGTTAGGGTAAACTTGGGCTCTAAGAGGAACAGGGTTGCTCGAGAGAGAGAGGATTTGCCATGTTTGGAGGTTTTCGAGACTCAGCTAGATAAAGGTATGACTGGCGTGATGTAGCCTTGGCAATAGCCTTGCTTTGCGTGGAAGGGGGGAGGAGATGACATCCAGATGTCCCTTCTGACCAGCAGTCTGTGATGGTGTAGTTAGTCATTTGACTTAGAACATCTTTGACAGATTTTTAGTCCCTAAGGAGAGACAGAGTTAGGAAGCTATGGAAATACTACTTTTTTCCTACTGAGAATCTGGTTTTAATGGAAAGTCAAATAGATTTGATCCAAGTTGCTTGAATTAATGGCACAAGTAGAACAGGGTGGTCGATATAGGTGGGTTTTAAGTACAACCAGATGAAATCAGAACAATTCCTGAGTCTGTTTCAGAGGGATAAGGAATGGTGGTAAGAACTTTAAAAATAGTATGTAGACATTAAGTTTGTATTTTAGGGAAGCTTTGCTTTTTCAGACAGAAGGTATTGGTCTTACCTGTTCACTAATAGAATAACTTGATTTTTTTAAAAAGTTCCTTTTAATATTGACTTTCTGAAAAATACTAAAAGGAACCTGAGATGATTATCTGATAGTCATAGATGGCTAAGTGCCATTCACCATGAGCAGTGTAATTTTCATGGGAATTATGTATTTATAAATAAAATATATATAAAGGTAGTGAACACTGTGTATGTTTTTAAATGAATATTTTTTCAGATTTGGAGATAAAAAAGTAACAGCAAATAAAAATATTTCAAACCTGTCACAGTATTAATGTATTGAGAATTGGTGGAGGTTTTCAGACATCAGAACCCTCAAAAATCAACATCATGGTTAAAAGGCACAGCAAAAATGTTAGTTTTAAAAAAACCAAAACTGTAGGAGGTAGGTGTTGATGAATGAAAACTTATATTTGGGAAGAGTATGACAGCTGATAAGGAAAGATTTTTTTTTTGGAAAAAGAAGGAAAAAAAAAAAAAAGAGGTGATTCATTCACATGAGCAGCCAAGAATGACTTGGAATGCAAAAATATTGTTAATATGGAGATTAGTGATAAAAAGAGGAACTTAAGTGTAGCAGGCATATGCAAGTCAATTATAAAGTAAGTTAAATTCTGGTGAGGATGAGTAAATTGTTATTTGTATTTCAGAAGCTGTCAACAGAAACCTCTTGATCCTTAAAAAGAATCGGGATTTTTGTATTCATGTACAGCAATAAGGAAATTCAAGAACTGGAATTCTTTTTTCCTTTTTAGGACCTGTTTGAACACTTTTAAAATCAGTGAGACTTGATAACTTGGAGGAAAAATTGGAAAGTCCTTTAGGTGTTGTTTCACTTGCAAATATTGCATTGATCAAACCTTGGAACACTCTAGAGGATTCAAAATTTTCAAGAAAAGAAATGATGCCAAACTGATTAATTTACTGGACTGTTAAGTAGTATTAGGCTGAGTGTGTTCTAAGCTGTAAAATACTTTGCTCAGAATTCCAAAAATTGTGTATAGTGTTAGATTATAGTATTTTAAATTTAGGATTATATTCCATGATCATAGCTTTAAATCATATGTTAACATTTATCATTTTTCACTTTCATTTTCACTGACTGGTTTTGTTTGACAAATGCGTCTTGGGATATATTTGTAATTGAAAACTTTATTTCACAGACAGGCCTCATAACCCTATGGTGAATGCTGGAGCAATTGTGATCACGTCTTTAATCAAGGTAAAAAGTTCATTATTAGTTTCTCTCAGAGTATTTTAACAGAATGTAGAAAAAGTATCTTGTACAGATTATGAACTGTTTTCATTTTATATGTGCAATATCTGATGGCAGTTTACTCATCAGCAGGTAGACAAGCTCTGATGTTTTGGAAATAGTAACACTTCCAAACAAATGCAGTATTAGACTAGCAGTTTTTCAAAATAACTTTCAGCGCAACTGAAAGACTCTCTTTTACCTTAGCATTTTTAGTTTTGTTTCCTTCTTTAACTGTCCAACACTTCATATTCTCTTGAGAGAATTGCCTCACTTGTTAAATGCTAAGAGTATGTCTGCAGGCATATACTTTATAGCACTCTGAAAGATGTTTCTGAATGTCTAATGCTGTTACATAGCATAAAGTTACAAGAGTATTTCTGGCTGTGCAGAAGAAATGGAAGATACTGTAATTTGTACAGGAGCAATGCAGCTATAGTCTCACATCAGACTTAATACTGAAATTATCTGCTATTAACATACTGTACAACTGAATTGTGTTCAACTTCCATGTTACATAGTTTCTGTTGCTATGTTAAATGTGATTTCTTAAGTGTGTTTGGAAACAGTTACTCGTATTTTGCTGAGTAAACCATAGCTGAATAGTGACTTAACATCTTTAGTCCATGATGTTGAGACTTTTTGAAAACTGTATTGTATTTTTCCTTAGAACAACTGTATATATATCTCTTGAAGTTGTAAATGGCATAAATTCCATGTAGTACCAATGTTTGCCAGATACTTTCCTTGTATTTTCTGCCTTTTTTTGATAGCCACTGGTACAAAAAACTTTTTTTTTTTTTTTTCCTAACGGTATCTGCTTAGAATTGTGGGGAACATGTCGATCCCCTGGAGTTTTGAAGTAGAATACTTAATACTGTGACTTCAAAGGTCTAAAAATCTTGTTTACAGCCTTTTTCTTGGTTATGTAGTCCATTAGCTACAGTGTGTTTCCTACCTCCTATTTCCAAATTGTTGATTTTAAAATTACTTAGATCGTGATTTTCTGTTATTTTATATTTAAAGAAGGTGTAAGAACTCCTGCTTAAAGACATTTATCTTTAATAGCTGTAGGTGAAAGAAAATGGCCTTAAGTATGACAGGTAAATTTATTCACATTTAATATTTTTTAAAGGTTGACTGAGCATTGAAATTCACTTGGATAATAGTGAATTTTAAAATCTGACTTAACACATTTGTCTGAAATGTTGAAATGTTAGTCCTAGTACAACATGCCCTACTGGTCATAAGCCAAAACACAAGCATGTGCCTCTTGTGGAAGGCACACAGTTCTTGATAAATGGTGTACTTCAGAATAGATAACATGGAGTTGTTTACTGCATGCAATTTTTGTCATATTTCTTAGAAGGTAGGGGCATTGTTTTAGCTGGGTGGCTTTTTGCTTGGTGTTTTTTGTTTTTTTGTTTTTTTTCCTGTAATGTTCTTATGAAGAGTATTGCATTGCACTAACATTTTTGCATGTAGTAACCGCATGTCTGATGGACACATATCACACTCCATTATTTGTTTTCAGTGTGATTAAACTGTAAATTATTTTATGTACTGCTTCCACTAAGATACCATTTATCATTTGAATAACTAACCAAACTAAACATATTCTGAAGAAAATTACATAGAGGGTCACAGATACAAAGTTACTTAATAGTTGTATTTTTTGTGAAATAACTTCTTTACAATCTGCAACTTAACAATATTCCTGCTAACTATTCAGTGATTTAAGTAATTCACATTTATATTTGATGTAATCTAAGAATGACTTTTTTTTCTGGAAAAGGTGACTTCATTAACCCATGTTTTGCCCTCAGTTCCTCTGCGTTCTTTCTGTTTATTTAAGGTGTTACTTGCATATCTTGAAGACTATGTATGTCTCCTAGAGTCCGAGAAAATTAAGGGATTTTTAAACATGGTTGAAATCACCATGTGTGACAGATTTGTCTAATGATGGCATGTTGATATTTCAGTGTTAACAATGGTTTTGTCTCCTTTGATATTCCTTATTTTATCTATTTCTGAGAAATTGATATAACAAATCTGTCAAAATTTACATACAATGTGCTGAATTTAGCAACTGTTAATACGCATGACCTTGCACACAACTGCCCTTAGCATCTGACACAAATTGTTATTACTTGTGGATAAGAGATGATGCTTGGAGTAATCTTTTTGTCAGAATATGTAATATGTTAACATTTTAGGGGAAAAAAGGGTTCTTATCATCACGTACCCAGTTATGACTGCCTTAAGAATTTGGCATACGCACCTTGGAACAGAGTATAGACATAAGCTGTAATGTTTAGTCCTTGCTATTCGTAATAATAATAAATAATAAAGCATATGTGCATGTTAAGTTGTACATTTGTTTGGCTTACTTAGGCATGACTGTATCATGCTTTTACCAGCTTAAATGGTTCTGCTGCTGTCATGTGCTTGGAACTATGATGTATTTACATTTTGGTGCCTTAACTCACGGCTCCGTTCTAACTGTACTTGCGTTATGCTCCACAGACTGTTCCAGCAATTTAAAGCATGTATCTACAATAAAAATGCTTTAGCAAAAGGACATCCTGTGGGCCAGTTTTAATGAAACAAAATTTTCAAAAATCCCCTGAGGACCTTTGTCCTTGTTTGTATAATTGTACAGCCATTTGCCTTTAATACTGGTTATGTAAATTACATAGTTATAACAATTTTCAAATAATTGATATCAAAAGAAAAATTGTAGTGGCAATTACAGGAGTTTGTGGAAAAGTGATATTGGATAAAATAGTAAGTTCTTCCATGTCTCCAAGGAAATACAGGCGCTTGAAAGAAGGAAGATTCAGCTCCTGTACAGATTTAGTACAGATTCAGTGCTCTCTAACCATGCAGCTTTCTGTACATCGCATTGACTGGGAAAAGTCTTTATTGCCTGTAGTATGGTTAGATCTTAATGCTTTGATCTGTTGTTTTTTCTTAAGCCTTAAACTCAATTCTCAAAATGTGTCAACTGCAGGAATATCAGTGGCTTTGTCAGCAATTGCCCACGTCCAGGTATCTGTACGGACTGGGGAGGGTAGCGTGCTAGAGGTGCGAATGAGCTGAAGAGAAAGGGTTCAGAGTGAAATATGTAGAAGGTGGCAGATGACTGTGGAAGGAGTCACCAGAGGACAAGTGATTAATCTTAAGTGATTTTTATTGTATGCTTCAAGATTCCATCTGTAGACAAAAGCTTTCCTAGTATAACAGCAAAGGTTTGAGCAAATACAGTGTATATAAATCCTCTAAGTGCTGACAACTGCATGCAGAGTCGTACGCAGACAGTGATGATAGACTTGCATATCTCCCCTCACCATGCATTCTATAGTGATGAGTCAACGTGGGAAGCATTTAGACATGTTGGGAGGCATAGCAATATTCATAGTCCTTGCAGAAAATTTGGTGTACAAGAAAATGAAAATGTTAATCTTACTGACCCTGAAAAAACTTAATTCAATGGAAGCTTTTCTTTTTTTGTATAAAACATAGAGGTGTATCCGATATACTTAAGAGATTTCTAAATATGCTGATAAATCATAAAATAAATGACACAGAGTGGTAGAAAAACCTGTCCAGCTGCGCCAAGGGTCTGTTTGCTGTCAGGATTTTAGGAAATTATATGGTTATGGTCTAATACTTGAGGGGTGGGAAAATGCATGGTTTATTGGGTTTATTTTACAATATAGTTACAATAAATAGTACAGATTTAACTTAGGTGCTTTATGCTACCCACTCCACTTATCTTTCTTGATAGACTGATGTGTAAATGTATATACATACCACTTTAAAACATGTGTTGGCGTTGTGATCTTCTCTGCCAGATACTTGTCTTTATTTTGGTGAAGTTTCTTCTGCTGGGTTATTAATTTTCTTGTAGCAACTAATTTTGGATAGAACGTATGTTCAAGTTACTATGCACTTGCCTTTTATTACAACTCAAATGTATTGGATGTTATTTGACATAAATATGTAGTAGTGATGTTTGAAATGACTTGTTCAATGGTCAAATATGCAAGTATTTGATACCTGAAGGACACAAAAATCATTCTTGCATGTATTTGAAATAGTAATAGTATTGGTGTTAGTGGGTCAAATACTGTCTATGGGAGTGTGCTCTCAGGTATTTCAGAGATGAAAATGGCACACTGAGCAGTCAAGACACCAGTTCTCACAGAACAGGCCCAGAATAACAGTAAAATTTTAAGTTTGTAAGCACGCAAAACTAAAATAAAGACATTAATAGTTAAATTAATGTAAAATGCACAAATGTAAAAAAGTGTTTTCTTGCACTCTGACATAGTGCTAAGATTTTCTTATGCCCGCCTCCCCCCGCCCCCAATGTTTTCATCACAGTATAGTGTTAGGTTATAAATTTGGCTTTAAAAAAATTCCAGAAATTAATTTTGCAATAATCTTCTATTATTAGAAGATTATAAATGTCTCATGATACAGATGTTTTTACTAGCTTGGCTTAGATTGAGAATTGAAAAATTATTTTAATGAGACACACATGCTAAGAGCCTATGTGGTTTAATCATATAAACACTGAATGTCCATCAACAAAAAGTGACTAATACTAACTTCTTTTCTAATAAATATTGTCTAATTTTGTTGTTGCAAGCTCTGGTAAGTATCCATGGGTCTCTTCTTTGCTATGTACATGTAGGCATGCAACCTATGCAACTGCTTATATTTTTCTAGTAGAAATACAAATAGTAAAAGTACCTTGTTTTTTTTTAAAAGAAAAAAAAAAAGAGAAAAAAGGGAAGATCACGAAAACCTGACACAGTCAAAAAATTCAAATTTATGATTGACAGCCATAGTGTTCATTGTGGTTTTAAGCATTTGCAAAATTGGATTGAGCTGTCTTCTGCAAGTTTGAATTTTCTGCCTATCAAACTGCTTCAATCTTAACATTTTCAATTTCATTTTCTATTCATTTAGAAGTGTTTTTTCATATGTATATACACACAAGCATGTATACAGTAAGTGTGTATATGAACATATGTTCCAGTAAATGTACTAAGTGTTTGTGGAGTTAGTGCATGGAATGTTTCCTTTGATGTTCTAGACAGGTGAATTGCATCTGAACTTAACTAAAAATGCTTAAGAAATATTGTTGCAGTGCGCCCAACCTCATAGGCTTATACAATCAAGCTAAAAATAAAAAGCACTTGTGCAAGAACAGAAGATTTCTTGTCTTTTATATTTGTTTAAACTGTGATGGAAAATTTGCTCCGTATTCTGAATGTTAGGATTTTATATTTGCAATTGAATTTTGATCATAGAATGTGTGTTGCCTCTGTGTCTCTTAAGCTTTTTAGGAGGAGCAGCATATCTGTCAGCTGCTGAAAGAGGGAAACTAATATGTTGGGATTTTTTAACCATCATGTGTATGGAAGCAAAGTTTTCTGTTTTAGTTACGCATTATGTTAAATCCCTACTGAGGTCTTGATCATATGATTACTTAGGCAAATATTTTAGGTATACAAGGAGTCTAATTTCAGTAACAGTGCTTTTGTGTTTGATATACTTGTACATATACAAGTGTGTGGAACATCAAGGACTAACAATGCATCATTTGAGTTAGCATACAGAAGATTTTCTTCCCAAAATACGAGGTTAGGTGTAAATTTTAAAAATAAACCTTTTTTATACCAAGTTGATACAGAAAAAGTTTGTGTTGAGTCTATTGGCCACCAATTTTATATGCTGCTAATAAAGCCAAGTTTTTGTTGAAGGGCTAGGATTTTTTTTTTTTCAACTGGGCAAAAAAAAGTGAAGTATTATGTATTTATATTTTTGCAGAAAGCATGATCCCTTTCTCCTTCTTTCTTTTTTTAACAAAAGAACTTGTTTCAATTTATTGTACATGTCTAACCATACAATTATCAATGCAGCATCCCATAACTAATGCTGACCCACTTTCCCAGAAAAAGATGTTCATTGTGCATTTGAAAGGTTGAAAAGGTTTTGTGGTTTAAATGTTGTTACATATTTTACAGCATTAGGATCTATGGAATATTTTGACAACTGCAACAGTTCAATGAAGTTGGTAATTTCTTCTTTTAATTATTTTTCATTGAACAGATTTGGAGTTAATTTTTTAAGACTTGTGTTCTGGTATATTATACAGGAACATTTTGATGAAATGTATCATGATTTTTTTTTTATCTTATTGCAAATTAGCTAGAGATAATTGCCTTTAAGAGTAAGGTTATTAGCCTTTAAGCATAAGCTGACCACTGGTGTATAATTTTGACAAAAGAGTGTGGTATTCCTTTCAGCTAGTGATCGTACGTGTGTGACTGCACATCCTCTTGTAGATGAGCTGATGCATGGGCTTCAGAGATTATCTGCAACACCCTAATCCACATACAGAGTGGGAAATGAGGCTGGCTTTATGCATTTCATTAAGTAAAATACTGGTTGATACAAAGCTTCAGTTTTTTTTCCCCTTCCTTCCCCATTCCCATACTAAACACAGTGCAAGTAGTTTCTTGAATTGTTTGAGGTATGTTAAACAGAATTTTGTTACCTACATAGAATATCTTTAATACTAAAATTATTTATAAAAACATCTTCTCCAGATACATTGTTTACACTTGTGTATATAATGCCATTGTTTTTTAAACTTCCTCAAAAAATTCTACTTGGCTACTTCGAAAAATTAAAAACTCCCCCAGTAGACCGTGTGCTATTTTTTTGCTTCCCACCCCTCTTTCAATGTTTTGCTGTAGGAATTTGTGAAAGGTCACCTGTCAGAGACCTGTAAAGAATTAATACATCTTTAACTGGCAGCTACTAAATTTGAGAATGTTCTTAAATGGGGGGTGGAGGTTGGGAAAGCCCCAAAATGACACCCCTCCTCCTCCCTGAAAAAACAAACCAACCAACCCTAAGAATTAAGTTTCACTAGTGTCCTTACTAAGTTGGATTTAGATTTTTTTTCCTTACATTGTTAGCACAATGATGTACTCTATAATGTGAAATTCTAGTTTTCTGTTTAATTTTTAATAGCTGGGACACTAATCAGATACTAATCAAATCAGATATTTTTGATTTAAATGCAATTATTTTCATAGTAAGGGGTAACACTTTATTTTAAGTCTTCAGTCTAAATTCTTAGTATGGGCGCTAGCCATGGAAATATTTTCATTTCAGTAGCCTGAACTTTCCTATGCTCAGCTCTGTTGGTAATATAAGAATACCTTTGGGTTACTAATCTAGAAGAAGTTAGTGTTTTCATCGTAATTATCCTGATTGTAGTTACTTTTGTATTTTTTTGCTTTAACTACTACATTTACTTATGCTAAACACATAAAGATGAATAGAGAGCACTTAAAATAAAGCATACCTTTTTCAGTTTAAATTCATTTCCAACATACAGGTGTTTGATAAGACTCAGGATTATTTAATTTAAATGATAATTAAAGATTTGCTTATCTAACACTTTAATTTTTTCATTAATATGAAATGATTGTAGTATCTTATCCTTAATTAGCCTCATTCTGTAGTTATATGCATTAAAAATCCTAATACTGTTAAGTGAACTAACTTCTTTATTATGTTAACAATTTTTGTAAATTATTTTTTCTTTTCTTACAGCAAGGAGCAAATAATGCAGAAAAATTTGACTACGTAAGTTAATGTTAAAACATTCCTTTTTTAACTAAATTCAGTGGTAAAAGTCTCAAGATGGCAAGGGAATTGCAAGTGGAATTTCAGTGATTTCAAATGTTTTGTCTTTTTATCTGTACGTGGTTGTTTAAACATTTAGTGATTTGGATTGCATTTGTATATTTGAGTTACAAGATTTAGCATAAGGTTGGATTGTAAATTCATCAGTTATAACCTTTTAATATCTGAAAAGGTTAGCATGCTTTTCCCCCTCCTCTCTGTCTCTAACAGGTGATGCAATTCATGAATAAAATGGCTGGTAATGAGTATGTTGGATTCAGTAATGCTACGTAAGTATATTTTATTTACTTAATGAAGTTAGGTGGAAAATGCCTCAACTGATAGTTGGCATACGGAGCTTCTGGCAAAGTTTAGTTATTTACATTGAAACAATCATTTCATCCCTAGTATTAGAGGGTGTCTTCAGCTTAAAATTTACAACTAAAGTTGTGCATGTCTCTGACATCAGTGTGGCTAAATCGCAGATAAAAGTGTTGGTTACCTCCTTGAAACTTCGTTATTCTTACTGCTCTGTTGGTGCTATGGCAGTGAGGGCTGTAAGCGCAACTCTTACCTTCCTGGCATTCATATTGAAAATTAAACTCGGCATGTTGATGGCTGTGTATCAAATGCTTAGAAAGCATACTTTATACAATTGGGACTCTTTATGCTTTTTCATTTCACATATTTAAATTTTTTTCTAAAACAATTCCCCTCATTAACTCAATGTGTAGCATTTAAAAAATCTTGAGAGCTTTTTGAGGCAGCCCTGGGAAAATCCTGAAGGTTCCATATAGCAGAGTTGCTTCCAGGTTGCTAGTTGGCATGCATGTGCAGAGAAGCAGAATGAGATAACTAGTGTTTTTCCTGACCTTTGTTGATGTAAAAGCGTTTACCATGGAAGGAACCAGACAGGAGAGAATTTCCTACCCTTGTATCATACACATTCCTCCTTTAGGTTTCATCCTTAACTTAGTCATCACAATAAACAATGCAGCCATCATTCTGGTCATTATCTGACTTGCAGCTTGGTCCTCGGGTTCCTCTCTAGTTTGATCAGTGTGGTCAGTGAAGGACCCTTTCACTACAGCTTATTGTGGGATGTTTCATTCCACTACGGCCTCTTCATAAACACTTCCAAGAGTAAGATCTTACACTTCTCTGCCTTATCTTTAAGTCAGCTTATGTATATGTAGGTAACCAGTACTGTGTGTATTCAGATGTCAAAGTTAATTCACTCCAACTGAGTGTACTGGGATGAGCTTCTATGGCAACTTCTGTCCTGTTAGTAGAATTTTGGGTTCAGAAGTACTGTATCCTTTACATGCGGTTTTATTGAATGACTTTATGCATCTCTGAAGTTTGGTGTTTTTTTTTAAAAAATTTGATCTATTGTGTTGTCTTTTCCTAATTTATTTTTCTTCTTAAGGTTCCAGTCTGAAAGAGAGAGTGGAGATAGAAACTTTGCAATCGGCTATTACTTGAAAGAAAAAAAGGTTGATCTCTTTTGTTTGTTGTATTTTGAACCCCACTGTGTGGTGGGGTTTTTCATGGTCTGTGAGGATTTTTAATTTATTTAATGTACAGGATGGCATAAATTATTCTAACACTGCATATGTTTTCATAATGTTACTAAAAATCCTGTCATTTAGAAAGTGTGATACTTAAGTCATTCTAATAGAACACCTGTAATCTTTTTACTTTATCATCACCATGATAATTTGTTTTAGTTGTCATAAAATGTATAGTCTGTGCTGTATAGATGAGTTTATAAGACTCCTGCATTTTGAAGTTTACTGATTTAAAATTGAAAGCTGTACTGAAAATAATACCTAACTTATTGACCTCACTGCACTGTGTTGTTTTTAAATCTGATGTGATTTAAAATTTCTACTTGTTACATTTAAATAAATATTTAATTTAAAATTTGTCTAATGTTTAATATGCTGACAAGAATATAGCTTAATTTATGTCTCTCTAAAAGTGATATTAAAACCCAAACAAAACCCCCCATAATTTTACCTTAAAGACTCTCTTTATTTTTCTTCCTCAGTGCTTTCCTGAAGGCACGGATATGGTTGCTATACTAGACTTCTATTTTCAGGTAACTGACTTTAAAATTGAGACTCATAATAGAATTTCTATTATAAGCAGTAGAAGGTGATTTGTTCATAGATATGAAGGCTTTAATGGCTTATAGTTAAACTTGTCAGCTTCTGTTAAACTCCGGAAATGAAAGATGTACTTTTGAAGTATCCAGATTTGCTTTTGTTTAGGTGATGTACTTGGGTGTCTTTATTGCTAATGCAAACTAACAATAGTCTTTAAAACACTAGTAGTTAGAAGGTTAAAATGTCTTGTATGACTTCAGCGAGTTTGACAAAATATTTTTCCTTCTTTGGGTTGCTGCTCTTTATTATACTGTGAAATACTTTAAACTCCGTGTGTAACTGAAATAGTATATGTATGCTCTGTTGTAAGCTCAAGGGTAGTGTTGTAAATGAAATAATATGAATATGTCCTCCTTTTTGTTTAATTCAGTGGTTATGAGTAAAACAATCTAGTCATATGTAGTCTCCCCTCCCCCCCCCCCCTTTTTTTTTTCCCACTTCCAGCAAGTTATTTGCAACTATCACAAAATGAGAACTTGGAAAGTGTGAGGTATTTCCTCATAAGGGTTTCCTAATGTTAAAAAGTTCACAACTCAGTCAGCTCTGCATATAGTTCTCAAGAGGCAGTTGAAGTTGTGTTACTGATTCAGTCCATCTGGGATAGTTTAAAAAAAAATAAATCCAGAGTTTAGTTCTCAAAATGAATCCGGTTTTGATTCATGAGACTTGCTCTTACTTATGCAAATTATAAACAGTATTTTTTTAATGCAAATTTGATCTGACATTTTTGTATTGGGATGCACCTGCTCTAATCTTTAGCTCAAGTGACTGTTTGTGGAGTAAGGTATACACGATTAGCCTTAGTTGACCTCTTGTTGAGCTGGAAACTAGGTGCAAGCTAATAGTCTACTCTGAACTTCTGTTATTACAGAACAATATTAATTTGAATTTACTGTCTAAACCTGCTTTTAAATGCTTCCTATCCCACTGCCTCAAGTCCTGATACGCTTCTGAGTGCAAAGCTATTCATAAGTGAAGAAATGCCCAAACTGACTTTTCTGATGTATTTTAATTTGGCCTCATTTTTGTGCATGATGTTGTCTAATTTCATGACTGCATGTCATTCTTTTTTCTCCCCTCCGCCCTCCAAAATCCCCTTTTCACACCATACTCAGAAAAAGAGCCGTTCGTACACGAGTGGCAAGTCTGTTTTCTTTTCTTCCTACTGTACAATGCTTACTTTCCAACACTCGACTCAGATTTGACTTACAAAGCTAGTTATTTCTTTTCTTTGGGTTTTCTGTAATGCTCCTTCCTCCCTTGTGTAATTGGGAACTTTCTGAACTTATTTTCCTATTATGTCTGTAAAGTGAGGATGGATTATTCTCATTTTAGAGAACTGAGGTACAAAAATGCAGGTGCTTAAACTGGGAACCTAGAAACACTTTTTTTTTTCAAAGTAGGTGATACTATGTAATACTTCATATGTTTAAAACACAGTTGCCATTTTAGATGCGTCTCTGACAATCTCTTGATTTGCAACTCCAGTTGATTGGACTAGGATGTATTGAGTTTGGCACCCGGAAAATAAGAATTCCAGGTAGTAACAACTCATGCAAACTTGGCTTAGGTAACTTCATGAAGTATCATGTAATGACTGTTTGGCAAAAGCAAGAATAGAGCACTAGTTTGTTTACTTTTCAGAGTAGCATTTCAGCTTCAGGTTGAAACCAGCTTATCTTTTGGTTTCTGCAGAAATGAGGCAGCATCAGGTGATGGCATCATATCACATTTCCTGATGTGTCACCAAAGTATGTATAGTCTGTACTGAAGCAGGGATCCTGGGAGAAACTAACGTGTGGTCGTATTATTAAGACATCATAAAATATATATGAGAGAAAGGTGAAATAAGGCTGCATCAAAAAAAATGGCATTAAGACTTGCATGTGCTAGAGTTTGCAGCTTTAAAACGTACTTTTAATAATGTGTGGGGGCCTTCTAAGGCTTAAAAAACTCCCACACATGAAACAAACTCAAATTGAAAAAAACCAGTCATTCTGTGGCTTTGCCATTTAAGCAGATGCAAAATACTGAGGTGGTTTTCCAGACCTCTTCCTCTCAAAGGAACATAAGGCGGGGGGTGGGGGGAGGAATCAAGCAGAGACACTAACCCATGAAAAATACTGGCCCAAACTATTAAGAGGGCTTACAAACAGTGTTGCTGGGATCTTTACAGTAGGAAGATTCAGACCATATTAATTGATGCTGCTAGCATCATCTGTAATGAATGTTATGCTGTAGGTTATTTTGTGAGATGTTATTTCTGTAGAGGCATATTGTTGATCCTGCTGTAGCTGGCCTTGCTTTGCTAGAAGTATCAGTTCTTATAATCTCTATTTCTTTTTCATAAGCTTTGCTCAATAGAAGTAACATGTGAATCAGCAAGTGTGATGGCAGCAACTCTGGCTAATGGTGGCTTTTGCCCAATCACTGGTGAAAGAGTGCTGAGTCCTGAAGCAGTCCGGAATACCTTGAGTTTAATGCATTCCTGTGGCATGTATGACTTTTCAGGGCAGTTTGCCTTCCATGTAAGTAGTTTTCAGATGTTAATTATAGTTGACCAGGAAGATTAATCTGTGCTATTGATTTCCATGTTCCAGGGCTTGCTTGCTTGCTTCTTGGGAAGGAGAGAGGGTGTTACTTGAAATGTTTAGAAATTGAACACACCATATGGGAAAATCGAACCTAGGTTTCATGGCACTACTAGTGCAACATACCTTATAGCACTTAACTGTTCTCTGCCACTTAGTATTTTGGAATCCTTTTCATGTCAAAACATAAATACTGTCCCTTAAGAAAGGCTGTGCATAAGAGAAACAGGTCATGATGCAGATGTAATTGGAAACAGCATAACTGAAGCAATCCTGCTATGTAGAAGTATAGTATAGCTCAAAGCCCTTGCAGACAGTTGCTTTTTCTTCACTAACTCACTCATGAATTGTCCTCATGTGTTGTAGAAGTGGTTGCCATACACAGCATGTGTACCGTGCTTCTGTTTTCCAGCGGAATGTTTCTTATACATAAATATTTCAAGATATACTGCATCTTGTTTGTGTTTTCAGCATTTCATTTTGAGCGTTTTTAGTTTTTCCTTATTGCATACAAGTAAAATTGATTATGATGCTGTGCATGATCTAAATGTGATTGCTTACACGGCTATGAGGATATGTGACATGTTAGTTCCTATTGGAAAAAAGGAATACCTTTATCCAGATTGTAAATAAGTAGGTTATTGTGTGATTTCATGGACAGACTATTCTGTTTTCTTCGGGTTTTTATTTCTTACCTTTTCCAGTCAAGTTTGGTTTTTTTCTGTGTATAGCTTTGTTCTACTACCTTGTTGCAAACTGTTGATGACAGATACACTTATGTGCTACTGCTTAGTCATAATTGCTTTTTTATAATAGCTTTAAATTATCTTTTTCACTGTATTACTGACTCTGTGTTACTGAGAGCAAATAACTTTATGATCGCGTACCTCAGATTGCCACAAACTGTTCGTCAGGTTATTGTCTGTCTAAAAGAGATAAGTAGGAATGCTTTCTCACCTTAAAGTGCTTTCCAGATCTACATTTTATAAATGCCGCATAATAATCTTCAGCACAATGCTAATGCATTGTGTTACAATAGTGAAGAATGTTTGCAGAGGATAGTAATTCACTAATTACTCCATAGGTTGGTCTTCCTGCAAAATCTGGAGTTGCTGGTGGGATTCTTCTGGTTGTCCCTAATGTCATGGGCTTGATGTGCTGGTCACCTCCTTTGGACAAGATGGGCAACAGCGTTAAAGGAATTCACTTTTGTCATGTAAGCAGCATTGTCTTTAGTGAGAGTTGTTTGTTTGTTTGTTTTTTCCTTTTGCAGCTGATGTTTACTGAGCTTCACTTAGTATAGCTGAGACCTAAGTGAATTAAATAGTGATTTGTTACTCTTGGGATATATAGCAAGTTTCATCTGATCTAAGGGTGAAAGTCCAAGAAGAGGCATTTGCATTTTAGTAATAAATAACACTTTAATTCAGTGACCATTAAGAAAATATGATGCCAGAAACACTGGAGAAATCTATTGTGGAAAGGCTTTGAAAAGGAACACTTCATGAAGTAATGAGAGAGCTGCTGTCTTGTACACTGCATTAGAAGCTGTAGAGCTCTATTTACAGTCGTCTTTTCCTCTCCAGTCATAAAGTAAACAATTTTCAAAACATTGGAAATGCAAATCTTATTACATTACAATCTTTTTCTTTTATTGTATTGAAATATTGCTGTTCTGATGTATTTTTTTAAACCAATTCTTGTAAACAGTTGGAGATAAAACATGTCTTCATAGATCAGACCCAGTTGTTGGGGAAGCTCTCCCTCGCTTCCTCTCTTGCTTTTGAAAGGGCTGTGGATAGTCTGCTGAAAGCAGCATTAGAAGCAGAAGAGATTTTGTAGAGTACTTTGTAATGATTAATAAAGATGTTTTGTTGGAAAGGAGAATGTAAAAAATGTTGTCTTCCTTTTTTATTTTCTCCCTAAAACTAAAGAAAATAGTAGGGTATAGGGAGCCCCACAGGAAATGTGAGATTATTAGTAATGCTTTAGAAGCTGAAGGCATAACTAGGTGCTCTTTTTTTTTTTTTCCCCCCCTTTCCCCCTCCTCCTTTTTTAAATAGTGATGGTAGTTAAGCTGCAGTGATACTAGTTTGGATGGACTTCAAGTCCTAGGGTAAACACTTTTATGACTAGTCTTCGCTTAGCTTATTGACAACAGCATGGGATTTACAGTATGCAAGGATTTAGTTCATGTGGATGAGCAGCAGTTAAAACTTTTCATGCTTCTATTTATCTAACATCTGTACAGCTGCAAATTAAGAGTACTAAGAAGTTGTTAATTCTAGTTTAAATAGTTTGAAGTTTCATATGAAATCATAGAATGATAGAATGGTTTGGTTAGAAGGGACCTTAAAGATGATCATGGGCAGGGACACCTTCCACTAGACCAGGCTGCTCAAAGCCCCATCCAACCTGGCCTTGAACACTTCCAGGGATGGGGCATCCACAGCTTCTCTGGGCAACCTGTTCCAGTGTCTCACCACCCTTATGGTGAAGTCTTGATAATAGTCTTGATAATTTAAATATGAAATCATAGAACAGTAGGTAGGTGAAGGATTTCCTGCATTTATTCTGTGTTATAATGAAACCTGACCTAAAAACTGATAGGTGATCATGGCATACAAGTAACATGAATGTAACATTCTCTTTTAAAAATACAAAAATGTAGTAAAGTTATGTAATTATAACCTTTCGTGTTGTAATTCAAACTGAATTAAAATCCTTTATGTCACACATTTTTCTTATTTCATCCTTTTGCTTGAAGTTTTATGTACTAGACTAGCCCAGACTATTTTTCCTGTTCCTGAAATGTTTCATACAGCTGGAGTAGAAATATATTAAAATAGATATTTTGCAAATTGCTACTTGTTTTGTACTTCTTTTAAGAAGGAGTTTAAAGGTGTTACTAGAAGTTAATCATATCATCGTATTATGTTCAAAGGACCATACAGACATTGGTATTGATTTATTAAATAAGCTTCTCTTATTACTGGTTTAAGTACTAGGATATGACGTAAAATATAAGTGATAGTATTCTTATAATCTCATATGCATTTGACTATCATATGCAAATAATAATGTATGTTCTCTAAATATTTGCAGGATCTTGTTTCTTTGTGCAACTTCCATAACTACGATAATTTGAGACACTTTGCAAAAAAGCTTGATCCTCGCAGAGAAGGTGGCGATCAGCGGGTAAGTTGATACATGTGTTTAGTGAGTATTCCTTGTAGACCTAAGAAGAAACGTGGAAGGTTCTTCTCTGTATGACGTGTATTGCATCAAAGCTTTCAGGTAAAGTAGTTAGTTTACGTTATTAGTGGACACTTAACCTGGGTGGACCACTCTATGCAGAGTTTTGTGTAGTAGAATTTCATATTAGATCTGTAACTCCATTTCATGCAGTTAATCTCCTTTGCTAGACTAAGTATTATGGTATCTGATAAAAGTTGCAAAGAGTCTTACTTTACTGGTTGCCTTTAATAAAGATTTGACCAGCTGGTGGGCTTAACCTTTCTGTTCTGTGCTGCCATGCATGAGATGTATGTTAAGCATTTTTTTCACTGTGATATCTGAGACTACATGACTTGCTGAGAGTTGCACAGGCAGTGAGTTCTGGCACTATAGTGCTGTAGACAAGTGCCCGTTACTAAGGAAGTGGTATAAGCCATGTCTGAGAAGGAACTGAATCCGCTCCAGATACTTGTACAAAAGATAAAAGTATGAGGCTGCTTGAAATAAGGAAAACCTCTTTGCTTTTATTACTGTTAATGTTTTAACTAAGGCATGAACATTTCAGTAGGAGAAGATATAGTAGAATGATTTTGAAAGTGCTTCTATTTGCGTGTACACATCTAAAAAAATACCCAATTTGGAATTGGAATTTTTTATAACTGGAAAAGGGAAAATAACAGTTTATGTGAAGAGGTGAAAAACTTGAGTCTGTTAGCATTGACTGCGAGTATGGATTTTTTTTTCCTTCAAATACACTAATAAATAATGTATGTTGCTTGAACAACTAGCATTCCTTTGGACCAATGGACTATGAGAATCTCCAGCAAGAACTTGCTTTAAAAGAAACAGTATGGAAAAAAGTGTCACCCGAATCAAACGAGGACATCTCCAGAACCGTAGTGTATAGAATGGAAGGTCGGGGAGAGCAAAACTAAATGAATGGGTTCTAGTTTCATTAAATTCTTCATTTAAAAAAAACCCTCAAGCATCTCTAGATTTACCTTGGATTTGAATATTGTTTGCCTCGTGTTTCGTTTTTTTATATATATATGTTTTGTGTAAATTCTGTATGCTATACCAAAAAGACTGTCAAAGGTCGGGGTGGGGAGGGGTGGGAGTGGGGAGCACATGCAAACAACAAAACCCAAAACTGTTAACTGATTTTTGTAGTTACTTAAAAGACATTTACTTTACAAAAAAAAAGAAAAAAAGAAAAAGGTAAATCTGAATGTTTTCAAAGATATACCACTTTTGTGTATATCTGTTTATTTTTGTTTATATCTGAGAACCGTAAGCAAATTAACTTCAGAGCTAAGCAAGAACTTACGATGTGTCCTCTGATCAGGGTCAGCATGTAAAGATAGAAGAATTTTAATCAAAATATGAAGTAAAATAGTGTCAGCAAAATACAGCAAATTAATAAATCTGTAAATAATTGTATATTAAGTGAAGATAGGTTCTGAGTCATGTTGTTACCATATCCCCTTCTTTTTTTAATATGAGCTTTCAAATTGCTTTGAACAGAAATGGATCCTTTGAATATGCCATGCTAGTGAAGATTTTTTTTTTTCTTAATCAGACCTTTATTAATGCTAACATTTAAATAAAAAGAGCAAAAATGTCTGGGAAGGACTGGGAGAAGGGGGGGAAAAACCCTGCCTTGCAAGTTAACTAATGGAGCAGAAAGATTTCTTGCTAAACTATATTGAGTGTGTTGCCAGCTGCTTGTACTGCCAGCTGGTAGTTATGACTCAGAAGTCTGCCTTACTAATCATGCTGTGCTCCACCCTAGAGAGGAATGTAAGCAATCTCGGTTTAGAGGGGTAACCAACTGAGCAGTAAGCAGGAAATACATTCAGAGTAAAGCAGATAGGTAGATATTATTAAAACTGTTTACAGTTAACTTATTTTTCAACTGCTAGTGTGTGTGCATGTTCATATATAAGATTAGAGTTTTTGTTTACTTACCCATGAGCAAATTTTTAAAAAATTATCATTAATTGCTACTTCTTAAAATGATAGTGAGTTTGCACCTCTGTCAGCTTACTAACAGAACTTGCGTTCTTCTACAGGCAACTGCATCTGTTCATCTGCATAATTTGCCAATTTTGAGTATCTTGAGTAGGGTGTAGCTTGAAATGGTGTATGTAAGCTTTGAATAGGCTCAATAGGCAGTGCTGGACAGAGGGCACAGACTTGCTAAATTCTTGACGCTTGTAGCTATTACATTCTTAATGATGCTAAAAATCTTAGAAGATTATTCTTTATAAAGTTTTCCCCTTTATAAGTTTGGAGATAATTTGAAATATCCCACCCCTAGTACATGTCATGCAGAATCCTGGTTTATAAAACAGCGGAAAACTTGTCCAAGTAATGGTAAATGATATTAGCTTACTGAGGATTTTAAGAGACCATGACACATAATTCCTTAGTAAAACCTCCACCCCTTCTCCCTGCCCCCTCTCCCTTTTTGATTTATCTAAAACTGCAAAGTGCATTCATATGTGAGTTTTGTATGAGGGGAGAGTTAGGTTTTTCCTGCCCCTTTTTTGACCCATCTGGATGTTTATGAATTCAGAAAGATGTATAAAGCAAAGTTCATGCTCTCTGAGAAAGCAAGCTGTTGTTAATGACTCTGTTTAAGTATTGTTAGTTTTGCATAAACGTTTGAAATAAGCTCTGACTAAGCCCTGAATAATCTTTATCTAGCAGTGTATTGTAAAAGGATGGGCTTCCTGTCTTTGAAGCCTAGGATTAAAATGTTTAAGCACAACAATAGACAACATCAATTTTCAGTGAATTTGGAGTCCTATTGGGATGAAGAGGTAAATCTGTGGTGCAGATGTCAGTAATAAATGTCAGTCATAAATTGCTGAATAATAGCTGTTCTATAATCTTACCACTGATGGTAAGGTTAGGTTTGTCAGTGCTCATCTTGAAAATATAGAAAAATAAATAAAGGCAAAGTCTTGAATTATAAAAATATCTCACCTGTTTGAGGATTTTACAGTAAAGTGGTAGTTACAGAGACATTACAAGTATTCAGGTCCTGCAAAACTACACGTCTTTACCTGAAATGCCCTCAATTGCAGGAGGGAACATAATGTGTCTGTGCTGCTAATGGAAAGTATTTACAGCAATGACATGTTGCTGGTTAAATTACTGATTTAATTAAAGAAGGAAAATGTATGATGCAGGATTTGCTTGATGTAATTCTACACACATTATTTTCCTGATTTTTAGTACTATTTGAAGCTCATCCTAAAAACGTGGTTGAAGATGGAAAACTGTTCCATCTGGGTTTCAACTTGAAAATAAAAATCTTTACCGTGTTTATGTTTGTCAGTTACATACAAACTTGTGGTAGAGGCAAGTCCTGCATGGGAAATACAAAATTAAGGAAACTACTAGATCTTTAATATGCACAATAAGAATATTTAGGGTACAGCTTACACAATCTTTACTTTAGAGAGATAGATATATATATTACAGTTCTGTAATACATGCTTTTGAAGCCTGTCTCAGAGTTTAAGCCAGCCTCTAGTTAGGAGAGGTCAGGAGGAGACTGCTTTGGACCAATTATTTTGTAACTTGTCTGCACTCACAGTTTCTTGTTTTGGCCTGCCGTGTCTGCAGATGGCTTTTATTCATGGCAGGGGACACAGATAGCAGGGACCGTAGTGAGGTCTGCCATGACGACGTACCCATGCCTGCATTATGTTTGGTGAGCGGGTCTGAAAGGATGCGGTGATAGAGGCTAGTCGTTGAATGTTTGAGGTCTGCAACGGTTTTAGTGTTCACCTGTGCTACAGTAATAGCAATTCTTGATATTCAAGCATTTTAGCTGTTTGTTTGTTTTTCTTTGTCAGCATCATTAACATTTCATTAGAAATGTAAATGCTTTTTAAAATTTTATTTTAGCATTTGTGTTGTACCTTTTGGCTCAGTTGTTAAGTTACCTGTCTCGTTTTCCATTTTTCATTTGCATTGTATGTTATTTATGTATCTCAATTTCCAGCATGCTTATTTTTGTATTGTTTAATAAATTTATTTTAAGCTGATTTTTATTGTATTTTTTTTCCTCTCAATGGAGAACAGATTTGTTCAAACACATTTTTGAGACTGAAGTGAGATAGTGAGCACTCGGTTCTAAAAAAGATAAAGTTCTGGAAGAGTAGGTGGAATAAGCAGATTTAGTTAAACCAGTCATTGAAAACACTCCTAAGATTTCTTAAACTTTTTGTACAATAATTGTTTTTCTCTTTGAGCTGTTACCTTAGAAAATGGAAAGCAAAAATCAAAGTAGCGAAACTTTCTCACCGTGACTTTTCTAAGAAAAATGTCATGGTGCAGTAGAATATTAATAATCACTGTGTATTTGTGTGGTTTTAGAAGATACTTGGAAAATATGTGGTTAATGGTGCCAGTGCCAGGGTAGTAACTGTTGATCCTGGGCATTATGAAGTGAAAAATACAGCTTGTAATAAGTCACGCATAGCAAGGAAGGTGGTCCAAAACCCACATCCTTGTAGTAGTAACAGGGGGATCTGAACAGGAGTTAGCTGAATCTGGATTCCTGGCAAAGCATTTGCCCTTTGTCACAGGCTTACTATTTTTCAGGTGAAAATTTATTTGAGGTACTAAATAGTAGATGTATTTATAATGTGATGATTCCGAGGCAAGATTTTGTCACTAGAGACATGCCTATACTGAGGATGGCCGTAATTATTAATTTAGCTTTTCTGTAGATTGGTTTATAAACTGCAGTTACTTGTACTATGTTTTTTAAAATTAGCTGTATGTTCATTGTACATAAACTCTTTTGATATGTGATATTTTATTTTGTAAAAGTCATAAAGACAAGGAAAAGTACAAAAGTAGTAGATACAAAGAGAGAACCACAGATGACTTACCATAGAATTATTTTGGCTCTTATATTTTGGTTTTCATTGTGCATTTGTGGCAAAAGACCAGTGGGTGGGTAGATGAATACAAAGGCAATGGAGTCAGAAGAGGGTGGGTGGGAGGTGGGACGGAATATGTTGGATTTCCATTGTTTTTATTTCTCTTGGTCTTGGTAACGTATGTATCATTGATGGAAAGTAGTTAGCTATGAGCTTCATAATTTATATACGTTTTTAGTATTCTAAACATTGTAGGCTTTTACTATTTTTTTTTCTCAATTTTGTTTAAATTTTTCTGGTGGGAATTCAGAAGCATTTATTCCACTGAAAGAAGAATAGACTTTTTTCAGCAGAGTTCTTATTGGCATGACTAGATAGACCTAATAATTTATCTTCACTGCAGAGTC
Organism: Cariama cristata; assembly: GCF_000690535.1. NCBI lineage: Eukaryota > Metazoa > Chordata > Aves > Cariamiformes > Cariamidae > Cariama > Cariama cristata. Next base: position 26,936 of record NW_009610736.1, read on the forward strand.
TCTGAGGAATTTGAATGTCACAAATGTCTATAATAGTTGCAGATATGGCAAGAGGCTTTAAATCAGGTAGAAATCTAACTAAAGCTTAATTATTTTTTTGTCATGCTAGTATCTTGTCTGTTCCACAGTTCTTGTCCAATCTAGAAAATGTGTGACTAAGTAGTGTGTGTAATGATGTGTGTTTAAAGGATGGGTCATGCACAGTCCCATTTTTTTTTTTCAGGAATTTATGTCCTGGTATGTTGACTAGTCTGTTGCAGTCTAAATTATTAAACTCTACCTACTTTGAATCAAGTGTTGTTTCTGATTTACCATTGCTCCTTCTAGAGAATACTGTGTGCAGAATAGAAATGCCCTATTTCGTTTTGATTTCATGTTAGTAGAAGTCTTTATGCAGACTTTTGGTAACACTTGAACACTAAGCATTTAAAAGTTCTTGCAAGATTTAAGAGTGGTGCAGCCCTGCATGTAGTTCAGTTACTTCTGAAAACGCACATCCATTTCTTCTGCATAGCAGACCTTGTGTAATGGTTACATCTGAAGCTGTGGTTTAACTAAGTAAAGCCCTACAGTAGCGTTTAGGCTGGCAGAAGTGTGATGGTGGCAAGTTTGTTGATGGTTTTTGGGTTTCAGGGAGGGTTTTGTTTGTTTTGCACCAGTTTAAGTAGTTTAAACAGAACTGAATTTAGGTGCTGAAGCTGACATGGATGCATGACATGGGTGCAAGGCTGTTAGAGTTAACTGGACCATGCAGATTTTTAGAAAGGAAAAGACAGGTGTGTTTACACATTGAGAGAGTAATAAACACTTGGACACCTCAGCACTAAGGCTGATGAGGAAACAGGGTTGAAGGAAGGACAAGGGGAAAAGGAAAGAATTCTAGAATGCTTTTCTACCCTCAAAAATGTTCCAGCCAGCCACACTTTCATGAATTTCATTTATGCAGGGGGCATGCGGGGGAGCATATCTGTTGTAAGGTAATGCTTCCTGGTTTAGCTGCTGCGCTGCTCTGATTTTGATGTAGCTGGTGCCTTCTGTGGTGGTGTCCACAGACTTTCCTGACGGTGGTTATGCTTGCAGAAGGCAAAAACTGTCCTCTGCATATCTTCTTAACAGATTTCCTCTGACCCCTTTATCTGATCGGTTACAGCAGATTTTCTGCAGTTAAGTAGCGCTATTGTTTTGTAAATTATGGGCAACTGGTAGTGCTTCTCCTGTTAGAGGTCGATGTTCACTAATTTCATTGTTATTTGACTCTCCCCCCCCCCACCCCGGGTGCTTGCACTTCTGTTAATCTGTTTCATGTCATGATTTTTTCAGTGAAATTGCTTGAATTTGATTCTTATTTTTACATTGTTGAATATTCTGAAAATGTGAAGTAATTTGATAATACAGTCAACAAACATCTGTTATTTTCTTTGGAAGGTTATTTAATAGCTAAGTGCTAGCTTAGTTAAGTAGGCTTTTCACTTTGAGTTGCCAAACAGCTGGTATGCAGAATTGGAAGTGTTTATGTGTTGTTTCAAAATTCTTGTGCACACTGTAAATTGGGATTTTATCTTCATACTGTATCTTTTCTTAAATCGGGTCAATTTTATTAGCTGGGTGCAGTCATCATAACGCATTTGTATGAAGTGCAGGTGATTTTAGTGGCTGTAAGCAACCTAAGAATGAAAGCATAAGGTCATAGAGCTTGGAAGGGATCTCTGGAGATCATCTAGTCCAACCTCCTGCTCAAACCGGGACCTAATGTCAGTTAGATCATGTTGCTCAGGAACTTTGCCGGTCAGGTGTTGAAAACCTCCAAGGATGGGGTTTCTGTAATGTCACTGGGAAACCTGTCCTGGTGCTTTACCACTTCCATCAAAGAATTTTTTCCTAACCTCCAGCTGAAATTTTCCCTTTCTGCAGCTTGTGATAGTGGCTCCTGTCTTTTCAGTGTGCATGATGAGCTTACCATCAGGTGGAAATCTGTTGGCCTTCAGGGAGTCCTAGAAGTGGTATAGGTAAAAATGGCTTTTGGCCAGCAATAACTAATGTTTTCACCTCCTGCTAAATCCTAAATATTGTTTTTCATTACATCATTGAAATTAAAGTGATTTAAGGAGCTGAAAATGCCATATTCCCTTTATTTTTCTATTAAAACTTAACAGACTAAATGCAAACATGGAAGTATGTTATTTGCCAAGGGACAGCATGTTACTGTTGGGACCTCTTGTGATCAGAGTGCTTATTATCAAAACAATGAACTGAGAACACAAGTGGAGTGATAGGAAGAGATAATGTTGCTTGCTTCCTGTTGATGTCATTCACTAGTCCAACGTTTTCCTTGAGGCAGGCAACTTTATTGTTTGTTCAGGAATTACTCATTCAATACCAATTTTTTTTGGACTGGTAGACCTGGTTTTGGTTGTATGCATAGCTTTGACTTTCTGTATAGGAAGTGAATTTCACGCTTCTTTTAAAGGACTTGTCTTTTAAACTTCTCCAACCTGTAATTATCGCGTGACAACTAATGAAAATGTAATCTCGGTCTGAGAATAAACTGTTCTGTTCAAACGTGTTTAAAAAAGCCCCACGTATGCTGTTGCAGAAAAGGATTAAGAATTATGATTGAAGACATGGAGAAGCAGGCTAAAACAGCTGAGTATGTTTTGCCCCATATACCAAAGGGGAATAGTATGACTATAAATATTTCCACTGCAAGAAAAGCAGGTACTGAATAAATAGTCTAAAAATTAAAAGAAGGTTTCTAGAAACTTGTTCCTAATAGTTCAGAAACAACCCTCCTGACAAGAATAAAGTGCAAATTTCTGGTAAGATTTCCCCTATTCTGCTTTCAGCTTATAGGGTGTAGTCAGTCACTTACTAGTAGAGTTTCAGTGAATATCTTTTGAGAATATCCTCCTTTATTTTAGGAATAATTCCAGCTCTGAGTCCTGTAGTTTACTCAAACTGTCATCCGTAAATTGCGAAGTACCTACCGCCTGGGAAGCAGGAGCACCACTCTACTCTGCTCGGTTGCGTGGGCATCAGTTGTAGTCAATAGGTCCTTGAAAAGGCAGACGTTCTTTTGTCCTGTCTGCTTAATACAGCTAGCGTCACTAAAGCACCCATCAGCACTCTGCTTTATTCATGTGACTATCGTTAATCCCAGTCCTTTGGTCCCAAATCTTGCAGTGTTAGTAATGTCTGTATCCACTACTTCAAAGGCTCTGATTTTTTTCCTGCATCCAGGGTCAACTGGTCAGTGTTCATTCCGCTTGTTAAGGTTTCTGTATGTGTTCTGTATGCTTTTTGTTGCAGAAGTGTTTGCAGGGGTTAGCCTATGACAGGACCGAACAGGAACTAACAAAGTCTGTGTTATGAGATGATGACGACCCTAAGATTCCTGTGATAGTTTACTGCAAGAATTATTATTTTACCATTTTGGAACTTCCAGTCATCATAATTTACTGACAAAACATTATTTCATTGCTGATAAGAAATGCTGAAAAAGTTTGACAGCAGAGTAGGTTAAAGCCTTTCAGAGGGTCATTCATTTTTTTTCCACTTAACTTTGATGCTTTTGACATGGCAGCAAGATTCAAGTATTTCCATCCAAACTACTGAAGGCAAGTGTGTACCACCTAAAACTGAAAATTTGCCTGGTCTTCATCTTCTGACTTGAAAGGTGAAAGTTGTTATTGCCTCCTTATGCCTTGAGTGTTTCCCTTGATCTAGTAAACTTTTTGTTAAAATAATTTGTCATCCTACTATTGCTTTGTCATACTGTTCATAACAAACAACACAGCAGTAACACTTTTTGTCATCAGGACAGGAGCCAGGTTGGATTTTTCTATTACTCCCTCTTGTTAAGTCACAGTTCTCTGGAACTGCCTGATTCACTACAGTTATTTTAACTTGGTTTTTCTTGTTAGGTCTTCAAAAATTTTGCTCACTGACACAATTTATGAGTTTATGAATGTCCATGAATGATTTTTTTTCTTACAAAGTATGTGGAATTAGCCAACTTCATGTCTTAAGTCTAGTGGAAGATGATTAAATTTTTACTTCATATTTTGGGAGTTTTGTCAGTGATATGCTTAATTCTGTTGTCTTAAAGTAAAAAGTGTGTTAATTCGTTGATACCAGAAGAAATCAGAAACAGCAGGTGGAACCAAGCATGACCGTGCTCGTTGTAATCTAGTCAAGGCAGTTTTGGTACTTGAGTTTCTCTTCTCTTCTCTTCCCAGCATTTGTACCTTCTGAAATCAACATAATCATCCCCAAAACAAAGGTCATGGGTATGAATCAAAGGATGCGACTTTTGTAAGTAATTGTTAGTGAGTAGCACCTGAGATTAGCTACTCTTCTACTGGACTTGTCTTACTTTGGACAAGCACGGATGTGCACAGTGGAGGGAAACTCTCTAGTCACTACATCATCTAAGCCCTGGTGAAGCTCCGTCATTAGTTACTAAAGGTCTCCTGTGTTGAAAAATTTAGAATGAGCTGTGAGTCGTTCAGGGATATCTATGACAGAGCAATATTGGCTGTGTCCATACTAGTACCTGTTCTTAATATCATGTGCCATAGTTGTGTATAAGGGAATCTTGAGGCCTTTTTGCAGGAACTGTCTTCCAACTAGAGAAGTCACTGTTCCAGGGATCTTGTACTGTAATACTGATGGAGTCCATGGCTCTGAATCTTGAGCTGCTACTTGTGTGAGTTTTTTTCTGTGTCATCCTTGAAACAGTTCATCTCTAATGGTGGTTTCATCTGCTAGAAAGAGGAAAGGCAAAACCAGTCATGCACTGCTCTTCCCACAATGTTTCCTGCTGCCATGCTGAGTAGCCCCTGCCCCTAATGATGGTACAGGAATGGAGAAACTGCCTCATCCATGCACCCTGGATGTTCATATGATAGTACGTATTATTTTCTAGTAAAAGTTAATTTTGAATGACGTGATTCTCAGGAGATAGGCTTGTATGCAGGGATTCAACTAAATCTGGGTTTGTGTGACCTACTCTCCACCTCTGGAGCTCAACTTCTGGAGTCCATATTGGTGAAGGACTGATTCTTCTGCCTCCATTGGAAGAGGCAGTGGTGGGAGGGTGGGAGTTGAGAAACACGGCTGCCCATAACAGCCTCGGCTCACCCCATGGGGTTTACACATCTCAGGAGTGGAATAGATGGGCATGGTGTTTCTGAAAGAATCTCAGTTACTGAAGGTAAGTAAATATTTCACTTAAATAATTAAACAAAATGTTTACTAGATTAACTCTTAATTCATTTTAATTAAATGATCTTATCTGTAATTTAAATAGAATCAGCTTACTAATACTTTAGAATTAATCAATAGCCAGAACTGTAAATAATAATTCATTGCAAATTCACAGTCTTTGTTGTCATGAAATAAGGCCTGTGCTTCCATAGCTTGCCATCGTCAAGGTTGGTTCAATCAGTGCTGCTGTTACTGTCTTTCAGGCGCTTGTGCAAAACCAAACGTAGTGTGAAGTAGACTACTACTTACGGATTCACAAACTATATTGGAAATATATAGTATTTTAAATTTCATTTACAAGATCCTAAATCTCATCTGTCACTTAAAAATTAGAAGAATTAAATGTAATAATCTCTGAGCATGCAGTGGCTGAATTAGTTGTAGACCTTAGCTCAGTCCTATCTATGATGACTCTTGCCTGTTTCTGTATGAAGTTAAAGGATATGTTTTTTGACTCCTTGAAGAGCTTGCACCTCCTGCCTGTTAGTGTTTAAGATGAATTAGCCTTTTCACAGGTAGAAAGATGTTGTTTTGAGGAATACCAGTGAGACAGACGCTTTCCAGAAATTTGTGTCCGCTTGATGGCCATCTTATGAGCAAGAGGTTGGTATTGGAAGAGGTGAATTCTGGTTTAGTCTGTCTTTCATGGCACCACATGTCATCGGAAGGAAAAGTAATTTCTGCTCCCAGTTACTGCTTCTTGTGTCCTTGTTAGGCTTTTAAAATTTCATGGAAGATGGTATGGTAACAGACCAGAAGAGATGGACAAACAGTTATGGTATTGTGCTAGTTTATAGCAAGTACCAGTTTTAGATGCTTTAAAATACCTAGATTAATTAAAATATTCTGATGCAAAAAGGACTTCAAGCAGAGATGGGTAAAGAAACTCAGTTTACTGTAAAATGAGGTATTGATACTCTGATTATTTGCAATTTTAGGTGGCATAATCTAGTACTTCAGACTTTCTGACCTATCTCTAAAAGGTTTGAATCGGAAGGAAGTAGAATGGTAGAAATCCATTCAAAACCAGTAGATGAGTAGGGGGGAAAGAGAGAGAGAAACCATCGCTGCTCAGCCTTCCCCTCCAGCGAGGCTGCCCTCTTCTCTTTTGTGACTTTAGCCTCTATGTTATCCAGTAAAGGAGACTGACAGCTGTTCGTGAGTTGAAGGAAGGGGTTTATGGTTTTGGGTTTTTTTCCTGGTATAAAGAGAAATCTTTGACGTATATATTTGGTTTAATTAGTTTCTTATATTCAGCTACATGCACAGTGTCTCTGACAAGTACTAAGGGTGAGGTACCAGTATAAGCTTGTCTGTATGTTAGTGCTCCTGTGTCTGAATTGAACCTAGGTAAAACTCCTTTCTCAGTTTCCAAATTTTAAACAGACACTTTTAGGACCGTAGAGTATTTTATATTTTTTTGTTGGTATGTACCAACCAATTAAAAAATGTGGGAAGTCAGAAGAAAATGACCAGCTTTGTTCTAAAAGATTGAATTTAGATTTGAAATAATTTTAAAAGTTGAATTGCAATAAGACGTTTAAAATCCTACTGGGATTTTGTCCAGCTAGATACACAATTTTAAAAAAAAAAAAAAGCTGCAGTGCTTGACCTTTGGGGGCTGCCCTTGGAATTTTCTCTCATAGGCTTACTTGCTGACTGCGAACGGAGCAGCAGGTCACTTCCCATCGCCTCCCAAGCTGCTCTTAGCAGCTGCTGACTGCTGCCATTCTGGTCTGTAGTTAGATTGATTTAAAGGTCAAAAAAACCCTTTTAACTTACAAAATTATCCAGCATGTTTGTATCACTTTTAATAAAGTATAGATTAACGAAAAAGCAGTATTAGTACCTAAAATAATGTGTTCCTTGTGGTGTTGATTACACAGAAACACTATCCAGATGTGGTAAGGGTCTGTATATAGGTTACGGAGCACTGGAACAGGTCTTTGTTGTGGTCATAAATGCAATTAACTCATCTAAGTGATTCCAGGCTGAAGGATGTTAGTACGATCTCGCCATCTGATACGGCCAAGGGGAGACTGAGAAGCTCATCTGTGGACCTGGGTAAATAATTAACTGGCTTGTTGGCTTCCCTGAGGTTTTTGCAGCTATAGCGGTGCAGTTGGTTTAAAGCTGCTTTGGGTACGTATACGTGAAAATACAGCCTGGTGGGTGGCTGCAGTCTAGACATAACTCATGGGAGCAGCAGCTTTCCGTAGATACGCGAACTGTGGTTGAACATGGCTGCTGAAAACTGTAAGGCGGTTACTGAGGAATAAATAAGTGTTTTATGAGTCTGGTAGCTTTCTACCAACAGCACAAGCTATGTGAATAATTGCTATGCAAGCAGCATTTCAAGTTAATTCTACCGGGGAGACTCCAAAAATAAACTTGGTGGTGGCAGCTTTGAGAGTTTACTGTTGCAGCATTGAGTCCAAAAATAAATGCTGCAGCCACAGCTCGTAAAACTGAAGGAGCTGGGTCTGGTCCTCTGTCCCGAGCTGTAAAGAGGAGCGTGCACCATCTAGAGGAAAAGAAATGATAGTTAATGCGTTAGAAAATGGACTGGAGGAAAAAATTGACAAAATCTTGTTTCCTGTCTTATTTTCAAAACACAGAAGAGTAAATATTTGCAGGTTCTAGAGTTATTTTTGCACTTTCTTCAAATTACATGAGGGAACAAGGATCAGTAGTGCAGCAAATAGGCTAAAGAGGTGGGGGAAAAAGTCCTGAAGAAGTGGAAGTGTTATGGAACAGCTACCCTTGTTTGTATTTTTGGGTATTTCTGTGTGATTGATGTGTGTAAGCGTACATGTTACTTTATTCACATATCTTCTAATTATTTATCGTATAATGAGAACAAAGACTTCCCCGAGGATTTCTAACTTTACAGACTTCCTGTGAGCCTTCTGCTCGTTTAAAGTTGGGGCAAGAGGCTCTGTGGGAGGCGGTTGGCGGTAGGTTGCCGTAGAGGTAGGTGTGGTCTGTTGATCTCTCTTACTCAAGCCAAAAGACTTATTTTTGCATGCTTCAGACAGTTATTTAGAGAAATTATCTTTTCTGACGTAACTGTTAGTTTTCTGTAGAACTAAGTAATGTTGTGGCTTAATCCAGAGGCTGCTTAGAGTGCCTTCGTGGACTGTCCTTCCCTAGAAATACTTGGGGGCACAACCTCCCCAGGCGAGCTCTGAGACCACTTCAGAGCCGGCCCTAAACTAGTCTGGGATTCGGTGACCTAAGCTAGTCTGGGATTCGGTGAAGAAAACACAGTGCTTAAGTTTGGGCGTTGTATCCCGGCAGGCTGCTGGCGCTGGGGTGGGACACGGGGTAAGTAGGGAGGTTTGCATCTCAGCTGTGGATGGAGGTGATGCTCAGCTCTGCCTGGAGACCTCTGCCTGAGAGGGGTTACACCTGCCCTTCTCCGGCAGTCGCCCTGCCGACACCTGAATACCTGTTTCAGCCCTTCCAAAGCGTTGGATGTTAGGGAGATCTGTTTGTGCCGGACTGAAAACTAGCAGTTTTAAAAGCTGTAAGAAACTTCAGTGGGAGGAGAGAGTAATACTTGCGTGCTTTTGACAAACCCATATTGTTTTGGTTGGACATTTGTTTATGGTTCAGTCTTAGTTTTTACTTTTAAAAGTAAATGTTTTGCTTACCCTTAGGTAACAACTTTCACTTTATTTCATGGGAAACAAAGCAGGAGTTCCGTTGCAAAGATACTGACTTCTGATTGAGATTTCTTTCCCGACAAAATACAACTTACCTTCCTATCGAGGAATGGTATTTTAAAGGAAAACTGCGGCTGTCTCTTTTAGACTTGAACAGTGCTTTTTTTTTTCCTCATCACTACCCTTGTCAGTGGACCCTGGAGAGCAGATTCCAGTTTATTGCAAATTAACTGTAAATACAAAAATGGTTAATTTTTAAAAAATAAGTAGTCCTGTCTAGTGTGAGGATGCAGACACCTGCATTCCTCTCTCAGATTCATCCCTGGTTCATTTTTGTCATTTAGGGACTACTTACATTCTAGGTTTAATTTCAAAGTTGAAGCTTCAAAATCTGTTTTGAGCAGGTTTGGGTGTTTTTTTTTTTTTTTGTTTTTCAATCTTATTTTGAAACCTTAGATGCAGGGAGAAAGTCTTCTATAGGCTATGCTTCAGCATAGTTTAATTAAAGTTCAATGTGTAAAAACTGGGTGACTAAATTGTTTAGTTTGTGCTCTAGATTTACTTTTTCTGTTTTTTTTTTTTTTTTTTTACAGCTCACCAGTGCTGTTTCAGAGTTTATATTGATATCTCAGATTTCAGGAATTTTTTTCCATTGATAAAGTAAGCATCTAAAAATCTGCAGTTTTTCTGGAGGGCAGGAGAAATGATTTCTTTTTGCTACATACTCAGGTGACCCTCGTCAGGGGATCAGCTTTAGGAAAAGTAGCAGAACAGCATCACAGTGAAGTTGAACTTCTGTTGACTTCGGAGCTTTTATTACTTTGTGCAGTCCCTCCCAGCTCGTAAACTCTTTGCTCCTGCATTACTTGTCAGCACTCAGTCGTTTGCAAAGGCCAGGAGAATAGGGGGAGTTTATAGTAGTCGGTCTGTTCCCAGTATGAAACACTAATCCTCGTTCACTAGGCGAACACTCACCTTAGACAGCTTAAAAATCTATTTTTTGCATTTCGGTGTTAATCCAGTGCTGAGCCGGCTTAGGGATGCCCTGTGCTGTTAACAATGGGTGGGAGAGCTGGGCACGTAGGGCAGGGGCTGCGGCGGGTGCTGGGGTGGGGAGCTGCGCCCAGACCGCGGGCGAGCGGGGCCTTTGCTGG
>NW_009610737.1:0-624 GCF_000690535.1 Cariama cristata
GGGCTCGGCTGTGGTGGGGAAGAAGGTGGGGAGGGTCGGCAGTTGAGCTCTGTGAGGGGAAACACTTTTTCCCGCCACGAATGGAGACTGAAGGCAGCAGATTTGCAGGGTGTGGTGCGGGAGGGAGGCAGAGATGTGTGTTTCTGAGGGATGGGGTCACTGAAAGAGTACCGCTGCTTCCTTCTTTGGGTCCCCAGTTGGTTAAAGGCCATTTTTTGGCTGTTTGGGAGCTAGAAGCTGTTACAATGTCTCTCAATTTCTCAAGAGTTCAGAAAAGAAAGTGGTGGCTCTAAAGTGAGCCTCCTAGCCGAGGCCTCTTGATTCTTAAATATTTTTTTGTGCCTTCTACTGCTGGTTAAGAAACAGGTGGGTGATATTGAGGCATTAGTACTAGGACAGCTTTGGGAAGCATGGAGCAAACCGACTAGGCAGAAGAAAAAATCATGGCTGCAACAACCAGTAGCATCTCCTCGGTTGATGAGCAAAAGCTGAAAGAGCAACAAAAGGATGTAGTGGTAACTACCATCTCTTTGCAGTCATTGTAAGAAACCCCTTCTCTTCTTAATTTTTTGCTAAGGGTGTTCTTAAGCTGGTTTTCTACAGTGGCCTTCCTCTTCCCATTCC
>NW_009610737.1:644-14640 GCF_000690535.1 Cariama cristata
CCTGCTTATATAGCAACTACGAGTTAAAAAATTAAAACCAGTATGGTAAAAATGTTTATTCATCTAATGGATGATTAAGGTTACAGCAAAACATGAGCTATAACTCACAAAAAATTGTAGAAAAGCGGAGTTTTAGCCTTTTTTTTCCAAAAAGTTAGGGTTTTCTGTGTCACTTCAATTATTTTAAATAATAAAGTACCAGTACTGGGCAAATAGGCAATGGGTTTTTACTTGTTCCTTTAAATGTTTAGACCTTGCACAAGTTTGCTATGGGTACTTGGCAGGAGAATAATTTTTAGGAGTTAGTATTTTGTTCTGTCTCTCACTCACTTGGTCTGTGTTTTAAGTCCAAAATGCATAGGGTTAAAAAGTAGCCCAGGAAAATACGCCTTTAAGGATGTGAATGGCTGGAGAATTCACCTGCAGCTTGCATAGTTTGTGAGCTCTGTGTCTGTCTTTACAAGATGGAGGATCAGCATGGTCTAAAGTGTTTTTTGTTGATTCGGCCTGTTTCTCATAGTGATTTAGTGATAGTGATCTTTAGCTTCCACAAGATAATTTTGAATTTTAATACATTAACAGGTGAAGAGTAAAAGTACCTATGGAAAGCTGTATCAGCAGCCCCTTCTGTGAACTCTTAAGTTGTTAATACTGTCACTGGTGTAGACTGGATTCAAAATGGTGGTTTATATGGTGTTGGTACTTGATGATCTGTATGTAAATTTGATGCTGATACACCTATGGGTGGGATTCTATGGAGTTTTTTTTCCTGCTGTTTGCTGGCTCATGGGTAGTAATTCAGAATGTCTAATGTTTTACAAGTAATGTTATGCTCTGCTTCTTTCATTGGCTTTGTTTCATCTTTTCACTTTCTGGTGCCAGTGAGCAATGTTTCAGACTCTGTGACCAATATGCTGCTTGTAAGCAGTGGGTTTGACTCTACTGAAATAGAATTGCCACCAGGGAAGAAGTATGTTGAATGATTTGTTTTCGCACTTGTATTGCATATACTTATTATGGAAATTCATAGACAAGAATAGACTGGAAGATATTTCAGAGATCGCTGGTGTTCCATGTATATATTTAAATAAAATATACACATATATAAATAAAATACACACACCACCCCTACATTGTTCCTTAGCAATTGTTTGTCTAACCTCTTCTGAAAGCCTTTTGGTTTGATTTATCCTGATTATTTTATCGTGTATCTCACTGAAAGATTTTTCTGATGCGTTACCTGAATGCTTACTGCTGCAATTTAAATCCGTGACTGCTATTCCTTCTGTGGATATAGGAAACAATTTATCACCTTGCTTTCTGCAACCATATTCCATATTTGAAAATTGGTAATGCTGACCCACTTGAGTCTTTTTATCTGGATTAAAGAGTGGCTCAAGAATGCCAATTCAATCGGATATTACAGATGACAACTTTTAGCTTTGATTATTCTTGCTTCCTTTTTTGGACCTTTTCCATAGGGAACACAGCTTTCCTTGAAGTGTGTTCCCCAAAACTGGGAATACCACTACTCAGCTGAGGCCTTCCTAGTGCTGAGTGTGTTTTGCAGTGTGTTGTACTCACGTTGAGAGTTGTACGGTGTTTTAGAGCTGCACAACAGTGTTAACTTTCATGAAGCTTACAGTCAAAAGGGACGGGAGAGTTTCAGTTTGAGAACTGCTATGTGATCAGTTGTTTTCAGTCTGGGTTTGTGGAACTGGCCGTGCTTGGGCTGGTCGCAACTGAATGCTGCTCTTCTCAGCCCAGTTCTTGGGCTGGTTGAGGCCATCCTGACCTGCAGAATGCACTCTGCCATCAAGTTGTGTCCTCCATTTGCTCTGGCTGTTTTTCTACTTATTTGGTTTGAGGAACTGGTTTTATAGCTCTACATATGTTCAGGCTATATTTACTTAGTTTATTAGTTAATGCAATTTACAATTATATTTTAAACTTAACACATTCTGTAATGTTAATGACATTAGAATTTACGGTTTGGATGTAAGCTTAGGATTGTTGCAGTTTAGTGAGTTGTCTTTCAACTGAACTGCAGTACCTGAATCTGTGTTCATTCTTAGCAGTCACATCTGAAAACCAAAATTAGTTTGCTTAAACTCTTCTTGTGCTGATGGTTAAGCTATGTATTTTCTCATGCTTGTTGAGGGCTAAAACTGTGTGTTCTGCCAGTTAAAGTTTAGCTTACATAAGGCAACTCATTAAGCTTTGGTAAATGGGAGGTATACCTGGGCCCATGAATTACCCTGGGCTTTTGCAGGCTGATCAAAACTGGGGTTTTGTCTAACAGTAAAATTTATCCTTGTTCTAATGCCACTGAAATAAAAGCAATTGCATTGAGAGCCTATACCTCTGTATGCTTGCTCTTTGCATTTTGAGCTGCAGTAGTCCTGCAGTAAAAATGTCAAACCTTTTAGGTGTTTTTGAATGTGAAAGTTACCGTTTGACTTTTTCTCTTAGTTATCAGAATATTCTGCTGTCCCACAGGCTAGCTCTGCTGTCGATGCTGAAAATCACTTGTGGGTTCTCCGGCATCAGGTGGTGGAGGAAGGAACGAACTGCTGCAGCATTTAAGGATTTAAGGTGATGAATTATCACAGTTTATGTAATGATCAATAACTTGCTGCGTTTATTCTGGACGTGTGTGTGTGTAACTTTTCAAATTTTTGTTTTTAAATGCCGAGTTCCCGAAGCAGTGCTGACAGGCTTGGCGGTGCGGGGCGGTGTGGGTGCGGAGCAGAGCTGATCCCGCCCGGGAGAGGGCAGTAGTGCACTTGCACAAATCTGCTCTCTTGGCTCCCTAGGGTATTTCTTTTGGATCTCTTTTGTACCAAGTATCGAATTCCTATAAAAATCAATTTAAAAAGCAGAAGTACACCAACAAATCCCTTTGCAACAGTACTTAAAATGTATTTATTTGTGTTTATAGCTCTAAGGTCCAGGGGCACTGATGTTACATATTTTGACCAGGCTTCTCTCCAAGTAAGAAGGTGAAGCTTCTTTCTCCTGATAAATTGGCTTTGTCTCCCCTGCAGGTTAAAGGTCATGAAAAAACCCTGAAAAGTTTGCAAATGAAACTGAACTTTCACAGTTTATATCGTTGCTTTAGCTAAGGTTTTTTTTTAAAAAAAACAAATTCAGTACTTCTGGTTGTTAATATGGCAAGGAGTAATTGTATGCTAATAAGTGTCTCCTGAAAATTTTGTGGTAGGTTCTGTATATGTCAGCTCTTAGTATTTTTTATATATGTGTGTGGGTTTTTAAGTTAATCAGTTGATATAAATTCATGTTGTGCTCTGAGACTGTGTCTGCAGTCTTTCTTTCAAGTATCCTTAGTGAGAAATATTCTGGTCAAACCTTGCCTTCTATTCAGTGCTGTTGTTCTTGATGGAAGTGTTCAGATATAATTTACTGAATATTCTGCTGATTAATAAATTAAGCTTTTTTTCTTTCTGTGGGATCAAAAGGAATAAAAAGTCTCAAAACTTGCCAGAAGTAAGTCCCATTTTAAAATTATTTAGGTGCTTAGGAAGGTTTCACTAAAAGACAATAATGAAGATACTTAGGTTATACTTTTGCTGGCACTGGAGGGACTTTATGGCTTCTGCTTATAATCAGAAGATTGACTGCAGGGTATGCAGGCATAAGCGGGTGCCAACAATTTACGTGGTTTGTATATTGGTAGAAATGGAGCTGTGGTGTTATGGGTCTCATTAGATAGGCTGGCACATTCCAGGAGACAGTCTCAGGTAAAAATCAATCTCTCAGACCTTCTACTTGTCACTGTATACTCTCTCCCATGGGAGGCCCTGGTGACTGGGCTGTGTTTGCTGCTTCAGTGACTGCAGTAGCCCAGTGCAGAGCTGTGTTCCTGCTACTGCTTGGAGCTGACTGAAGGAAACAAATAAAATCCCTAAAACACAACAACAACAAAACAAAAACCATAAATCTGAATCCTATTAGATGTTAAGGAACAGTTGCAGGGAGACTCCTGATCCATGCAGCAGCAACCTAGTGAGTGCAGAATGACATGATCTTAGATATAGAGAAAAGATGTACTCTTTACTTGCTAATATCAACAGATTGGCTCTGTGTTGTATAGTCAAAGTCAAATGACTGAAGTGATGTGTCTACTGAGTTACTTTCTAGAGTGAAAAAACAGTCTAAGATTGGGAATTTTGGAGATAAGGCTCTCTACTGTGACAGTAACTCACTTCCATCGTACATGTGTGGATTTATATTTGGAAACTCCCTCCTTAGAAAGACAAGCTGAAATCCAGACTCTGGTGCTAAATTTTATGCAGGTTACTGTGTATATCTTAAAGGGGCTCCTGTTGACTTTGATTCTGAAGGAATGTTAAAAATCCTTTAGTTTTTCTTGTAAAAAAAGGTTTACTTTGCCACTTTGGTTCAGACTTGCTATTCTTGTGATATAGTGCAGGACCTAGTTTTTCTAAGTCTCTGTTCCAGAAATGGCTGTACTTTAGTACTACGTTTGTCTTTCAAAATAGCATGCCGTCTTTCTGTGAAGTCTTTTTGAACATTTTTGATGTTTTAGCTAAATATCTTAAATATGATTTATGTGCAGTATGAACAGTTACCTAACACTTTAAAATGTCTTTTGTTGTTTTTTGGCTTCTGTCCTTATGTGTGAGCCCAATGTAAGAACAGTATTCACCTCTCCTGCTGGTGGTATAGATATATGTAAATTGTGTGTATGTATATACAGAGATGAACATATCTCAGTCTGTAAAACCAGGGCTTCATTACCACATATTTCTGTGTCTGGGATGGAGAGAATGCGAATTTGAAGGCATGAGATTTGTGAAAGATTTTGACCACAGAGGTGTCTGTGCTCTGCTATGTTTCCTATGGTGCTGTATGTCTGACATCTGTCAGTTCAAAACAAACTAGCCTCTTTGTTAATAGTTTTAGTGCTTTTGTGAAATCTCTTTTTGGTAAAAGATCATGTCTGCAGGTGGTAAAATGATCTGTCAAGCAGGTAGGGATAGTAACAAGGCTTTACGCTGCCAGAACACAGAACTGGACCTTATATTCCTTACAGAACCATTGTAGAGTAGAATATCTTGGTCTTTGAAGAAACCTGTGTTGAATAATGCTGTCCTGCCTTTTCCTAGGGGGAAAACTTAGGATCTACATTGGAAAGTTAAGTTCATGGTATAAATAATGCTGTCTTTAGAGTAGTAGCAGCTGGCAGCTTTTTCATTTTTCCTCCCGACTCATTTGTTCAGCTTATGGGTCTCTAATACACAAAGTGCTTGCAGTGACAAGATTGATTTCTAGCCTCGTATTTAAAAGTTACCAGTGAAAAGGACTGGTCAGCATCTCCAAGGAAGTTTTTTCTTTTGGGGTCAAAATCTTGTGTGCTGCTTCATATTCTCCCTTGTCCGCTTTGGATGTAAGGCTGTACTTTTATACAAAGAGGGGTGAACTGTTTTGCTTTTACACATCAATAGCAGACATCAGGGCTCTGACAGCTAATTTCCCACTGGAAGAAAAATTGGTGACATAGACCATAGGAATCAGCTTTTTAGTAAGCTTTTATATTAAATACTCAGGCTTTGAACAGATGTAGAGACCAATGATAATGCAGGGAAAAAACCCTTCTCCAGGAATGTCAATCTGGAAATCAGTGTTTCACTTTCAGAAAGCAACACTTTATCTTTGAAGTTTATAGCAACTTAGCTAAAGACATGGTGTCACAGGGCTACTAACAACTCATTTCTCAAAATCTACATCCTGCTCGCATCCAAAAGAAAGTAATTGGTGAGACTTGTGTGCAGGAAGCATTATAATCATGTGAGTGTGGTTCTCAGAAATGCACGGTAAATGAACACGGTGCTGTCTTGGAGCATGAGCTTCCTCAATTGTCTTGTATACATTGCGTGCTGTAGATGTACCCTTTGTAAAAGTACTGTTTGAATGATGCAAGAGTGACTTATTTTGTCTCCCTTCCCCCCCCCCTCGTTGTCTTTGAAGATGTGTAGTGGAATTTCTTGTTTCAAGTGTGGTTTGGTTTTTTTTTTTCCCTAAAGAAAAGGGAATGAAAGTTTTATGAGATAAGGATTCTTCCTTCTGAATCCTCTCTCAGGGAGAATGTGGCAGGACAACGAGGAGGAAGCTCAGCCCAGTGTATGCGGACTAGTGTGGGAGGCTTCCTGTTATTGAGGTGTAAGGTATTGAGAGTAAGTGTCTTTTGAGGTCTTTCAGGAGCACATCCTGAAGGAAAAAGGATGGGAGGAGGGAAGGTTACCATGGGAAAGCAGTCTTCATATATCAGTACATTCTGTAGAGGGTTATGTGTGGGTTCTTAGATTTGTTTGTTTGGTTTGTTTGGTGGCAGGGAGAAGGGTTTGTAGTTAGATACCAATCTACAGAGACCTAGTCTCATAGAGATGCTGTATATCATCTACTCATGTCTTGGTTACTATTTATAGGCTGTTGAATATTCTGGATACTTCCAGATATATCATTGTGGCCTCAGCCTTAAATTTCATTCTTAGACTACTATACATTTGGTCATTCTAATTGCACGTGTATACTGATATTTATGATTGACCTTGGCATTGCCTTCAATCTGCTGGAATGCATGTTGCACATCTCACAAATGGCTCCATGGAAGTTCTGCTTCATGGAGCCCTTCTAGGACCTGGTTTTCAGACCACTTCTGGACACTGAATAGAAGGCAGGAACAGTTGAACTATGGTCATTCATGTTTACCAGTATAGACATCAGCCTGTAGATTTCAGTACATGTGCCTAATGCAGAAGTCCGCCCATGGGAATAGCACTGCAGGATCTGTCCTGTATCTACAAACTAACAAAATTAATTTTCTGCACAGTTTATGATGTCATTTCTGTGTACCTGTGAAAAAAACTGAAATAAAAAGGTATTTTAGACCAAGACATATAACACTTACATGGAAACAATGAACTGTTTCTGGAAAGAAATATTAGATAAATCACTAAATTAAAAGAAAACCGCAGATAAACTAGCCTTATTCTTAGCAGCAGTTTGTAAGAAGGTCTTCAAAAGTCTAAAGATGACTGAAACTGCTTGTGTGCTTTGTGGAACTGAAGCAGTAATTGTTTCACATACAAGGTGGAATATATCAGTTTGCAGTTCCAAAAAAAAAAAAACCACCCTACCAAACCCCAACCAACAAAACTTTAACTCTCAGCTTAATTGGATAGAAATTGAAAGAGGAGGTAGGATATAAATGGTTTATGGGCTTGGTTGGGCTATCATTTCCCTGAGCAAAGCACTTTCTAATTGGGAGCTGGAAAGCCCTGCAGGTCCCAAGGAAAGAAGAATAGCTAAAGTAACTGGCTGTAGGATAATACAAATTCTGTACTATAACCTTGTGGGAAATCAGGAAGGATGACAGAACTCTGTATGAAATGGTTAAGAGCTTCCAGAGGCATTAAGAGGCTACCAGACCTCAGGACTTAAGCTGTATTAATTACCCAGCAAGATGTAATTGTGCGTGGTGTGTAGTTTTTGGCTTATTTGTGTGCTTTTTCTTTTTCTTTTCCCCTACCTGGGTAACAATTGAGTGTAAGTTGACTAATAGCATTTACTTGTTTTCTTTATAAAACATGCCTGCTTTCCTAAAGCTAATGGACAGTGCAATTATGTCAGCTGGTAGAGCATCCTCACCTTGAATACTGAACATATTTTATCACCTATGTTCAGACTGCCAAGTGTGCAGGAAAAGGAAGATACAGATGATCACCGAATGTGTGTGTAAGGTCAAGGTCTAGGAGAACTTCTATGAGAGAAGTAACAAAGGCGTGAGCGGTGTACAGTGATAGGCGAGTGAAGTAAAATTGCGCCCACACAGGTTCTGGATAAAATTAAAATAGCAGATGAATGTCTTTACACAGTATAGCTCTACATGTATACTGTGTCCAACAGAGAAGTAAGTAATTCTGACTAGAGGAGCTTGTCCTCTAAAAATTTCTTCTAGGAGGAATACAAGTATCTAGTACCGTTTAGCACAGGCAGCTGCATCCATTCGTGCTGTCATCAGTCTCAACCCTGTGAAATGAGGGAGGGTCCTCTTTGGTGGAAATTTTAAGAACAACTGTTCTGACGAGTTTCTTTTTCAAAAAAAAGTTAAATGGAGATGAAAGAAATAGAGAAAGATATTTTGAGTCATCTTTATTTCATTTTGGAAATCATTTTGACCTATGTAGAACTCAATTCAAAGAGATTATGATATGAGGCAGACTTACCAAGGTACTGAAGAATCTGGTCGTTGATAGTTGCACATGGGAAATGCTTGCTGTACAGGAGTATGCCATGGCAGGAAGCTAAAAAGTTTATATTGGGTAAATAACTGAAAGCAGGACTTTAGCGATAAAATAAACGTTACAAGCAGGTGCAGACCCGTTATTTATTCCTTTTTTTTTTTTTCCTTGGGAACAGCATATATACTGTATGTACTTGGAAATCCATAGGTATAGACTGAGTATGTAAACAGTGACTGTACTGAAGGATAATGCCAATGCCATTGAAGAAAATCAGAGGGCCTTAGAAACTTTACTAAATAATCAAAACCACAGTTGCCTAGCCAGGGAAGAAAAAAAAAAAAACCAAACCCACAAAACCAAAACAAACAAAAAGCCAACACCACCACCCCCCAAAACCAAACAAACCACCAAAAAAAAAACCCCACAAGCAAAAATCCCACAACCCCCAAACCTGTATATATCTATGGATCTTTCAATTTGAAATAGCAGGGATTGATTAAATCAGTAGGTGGTGGGTTGCAAAGTAGATATTTGTCTCTGAAAAACAGTCTTAGGTTCCAGAAATAAAATTTTAAGTTTTTTAAAATCATGTCTTGCTTTTACAGTATAGAATATAAAGGTACTTAAGCATACAGTTACATCTACGCCAGTATGTTGTTTCTACCTGTTACTAGTAACAGGGAAGACAGTGATGTTCTGAATGTAAACTGGTATCTTCTGTCTTATGCATCTAGTGGTCCACAGTCTTGTTCGGCAAGATTTAAAAATTTTTTATCCAGGAAGACTTGAAAAGTAATTGATGTATTTTTACTGCATGAAACCATTTTATTCTTTTTAGTGCATGCAGAGTTTTTGCAGGCGCGGCACCTTCTGACAAGGAGTTCCATAACTTAATTGTTAACTACGTGAAGAAATACCTCCTGTGTTAATTTTGAACCTTCCTTTTAGAAATTTTGACACACACAAATCCCTTGTTTTAGGACAGATTGCAAATGCTATGTCCCTTCTGGCAGTCATGACATTATAGACTTCTAATATAACCCACCTCAGCTATCTCTTCTAGTCTGAGGAGACATCATCTCCTTTTTTTTTTTTTTGAAAAAAAAGACTTTTGTTTGTACAAATTAACCGTACAGAAATTGTTCTGTACCTTTGACCATCCTTGTTGTCCGTCCTTGTGCCTTTTCTAGGTGTAATAAACTGTAGAGAGTATCAAAGAATTAGGCACACTATAGATTCTTATGTTGTGGCACAGTGCCCAGATGTGCTGTCTGAATTGTGGCTCAATGGTGAGCTATTCTCAAATAATTCCTGGTTATAGCCCAAGATCTCATTCTTGACTGAGAATAAGTAGTTCAGAGACTGAAGTTGTACGTGCAAAGTTAGGATTTTTTAGTGTATGTCACTTTGTTGCACATTTTACCTGTCACTTAACATCTTATGAGTCAGTTTCTCTCTCTCTCCCCCCACCCCTTCCCATCATGTTCTGAAAACCTCCAAAACAAAAAATGGGAAAGATGATTCCTACTGAGTTCAGCTATGTGGGAAGAATAAAGTTCAGTTCTCAAGCTTCTCTGCAAGTCAATTGGAAATTGTCAGTGAGACCTTCTACCACCTTGCAATGCCCTTTTAGTCAGTGGACTGAGGGGAGCTTGCTGCAGGGGAGAGCTTGGAAAAAATCCATTACTTTCAGGTTCCCAGTTCTAATGCTGATGAAATTACTTGGAATGCACTAG
Organism: Cariama cristata; assembly: GCF_000690535.1. Taxonomy (NCBI): domain Eukaryota; kingdom Metazoa; phylum Chordata; class Aves; order Cariamiformes; family Cariamidae; genus Cariama; species Cariama cristata. The sequence goes on from NW_009610737.1 coordinate 10,669, forward strand.
AAATGTAACATGACTGTTATGTTATAACTGTAAACGGTTACAGGCTTTTGGAATTGATGCAAAATGGTTTGATGGTAAGAAAAAGTCTTGCTGAAAGAGGTTACTAAGTAGCCCTGATTTCTTTCTGACTGTTGCTGGTAGTGGAAAGCAGCGCTACAGGAACTGGCAGAGATGTTACTAAAAGTTTTGTGTGCAGCACATCCACAAAGAATGTGGCTGCCCCTAAAGAGGGTAAGAGCTTGGTACTTGCAGTTGGAAATAATTTATTCAGGCTTAGCTAATGCTGCGGAATCTGGGGGTCTGTTGTGCTGTTGGCCTGTGGTGAGCTGCAGTATGCAAGGAGTGGTATAGAAGAAATGCATAGCTTTCCAATTGCTTGCTGAATGTGTGCCATGGGTACATTCTATTAGTTGTGTTATAGTAGATATAATCTAAAGATATAAGCAACGCCATAAAGATAATGTTTTATCTAAACTGTACTAGTCTTAATGTGTTAGATGTATCCTACCCATTAGGAGGAATGAACTCATAAATGTTCCAATTTAAAGTTACCTCTGTAGTATTTCTTAAAACATTATTAACAGGCTATGCTGCCTTGTGAAACCAACTGTTTCCTCCTCCATTTTCTAAGTTCAGAGATGTGACAAGCATTTGTGTTGTGTTTGCATGACAGCTTTGGGATGATGGCACCAGTGGAAGGGTAGCTAAGTCAGCATCAACCTCTGGCTGCATAACTAGCACTGCTATACCTGTGTGGAACGGTGCCTGAGACAATAAATCCTGTTTGATTGCCCAGCAGCTCCTTTCTTGTACCGAGTTATGTGCAGCTCTGTTCGACTGTAGAGCTTACAGTAAGCATGACACTTGCCTAGTATAGTTTGTTGTGGGGTAACTTGGCCCAGCTTGCTCAGCTGGCCAACCCAGCAAGCTGTAGACAGCTCCAGATTTGCTGTGCGTCATGGTGTAGCCAGCGAGTAGGCAAGACTGGCCACGGCGTAGGAAGACACACCCTGACAGGTCTGATGCAAAGCCTATTTAATTCTCTAGAAATATTTTTATGGAATGTGGATGAGGTGCTAAATCTTGGAATGGCATGTAAAGGTTTCTTATCTAAGAACATTCAAATCTCCTGAGAGACACAAAGTGTACCTCCACAGTTCATTTTGCTGAGCCAAAACAAACCCATTGACTTAAAGCATCAAAATAATATGCATGTTACAATTTTTGGTAATTTATAAGTGTTATGGGTCAGACTTGTGATGTGACTACGTAAATTAATCTGAGGGATGAATCAGGCACTGTCTTGTTATTTTTGGGCGTAGTAACTTGACTATGTCCTTTAATATTCCTGATGTTAATGGACAAATTACAAGACTTAATTTGGCTTTTCCACTGCATTTTGTTTCAACCTGCTACACCACCTGCTTTCCTGTAGGAGACTCTTTGCATGCACATCCCTTTTGATGGACAGTGGTCTGGGTTGGTTACTGCCGCTGGCTTCTTGTCAGGCTGGATGACAGATAGGATGTCATCCTACCCTGCCACCCATCTGTGGCTGGCTGTGGTGTGAAGGGTTAGGAGGGTTGAGTGGAAAAGCAGGAATTTGCTCTGTGTTAGTGTGATGGCAGAAGTGTCCTGCCCAGCTTCCAAAATGCTTCAGAGTAGTGCCAGGTGTGTTAATGCCAAGGTCAGTGACAAACTGTTTTGTCGTGGTATCCTTTTCACAGGGCTGGCCTTCAAGCTATGTCCACTGCAGTAGAAGCTGGGTTAAGTGGAATGACTTGAGATGTTTCAACTGCTAATAATTTTTTTTTTTTTCCTCGGGAGATGGTTGGGCTGAATGATTTGTTTACCCTTTGTTCTTGGAGGAAGAGTTTTTTGTAGTCTCTCGAGGAGAGAGGAAAAAAAAAAAAGCGTTAACTGTTGAAACTGTTCATGGGGATTTTTTCTGCTTTAAGGAAAGATCTGTCCGTAATAACCTTGAAACTACTTTAGCTGGAAACAGTGCTGTAATGTATGGACTCTTAAAATAAGAAATATCTGATCTTAAAATCATAAGTTTGCATTTGTCAAGGGTTTGACAGGTCACTGGCTGATATTGTTGGTTTTGGCTTTTTGGGGAGCGTTATAAACAGAGTGATGCTTTCTCATATTTATGAAAGAAATCGGTTTAAATACTGTAGCTAGCTTCTTTGTGACAGAAGACTTTAACTAAATAAATGTCTTGTAAGCTGCTTTGGCTCTATAGGCTGTGACTAACAAGTCTGATATTATTTGAGACATACGTAGTAAATCCTGAGTGACCCTGACTACAGGTTGTTACTTTAAAGAAAGATCATTGTAAGGTGAAAAAATATTAAACTTTATAGGACATGTCATGTATGTTTTTCATCCTTCTCTTACTTGATTTTTCCTGACTAAAAATTTTGGCATGAAAACGCTACTTTCTGTGTAGGTGTTCCTCTGATCCTTCTGTTTTGTTCTTTACCTGAAGCATCATCATCATCCCTATAAAATCAGAGTTGGCTGCTGTATGAATAATTAAAGTGTTACAAACAGAACTATTATTTCAAGTGAACAAAGTGAAAGCAGATAAAACACTTCAAAAATTGGCTTTCAAGGAATATCTCTATACTAGTAAAGCAAAGTGAAAAGAAAAACTAATAATGCTGTGTGTATAGCACTGATTATTTTTTTTAAGTTGTTTTCAGATGTAGTTTTGAGATTGTCCCAAGGCTTCCAGCCTCACTTCAAAGGTTAAATGGTACTCTGTAGATCTGTGTTCATGCTTGCATGTGCATGCCCAAATGCCGGAGAGGGACTGTGAACGTGTGTACATAGAATGGTCAAAATGGAAGTCTTGAGGTGTAACCTCGTTGTCCTTAGTGCTAGTACATGCATTGAGTGTTCTGGGCAAAAGCAGAATGGTACACAGTAGTCCCTCACAGCTATATATAAATATAACACCATGTATATGATATATTAAGAAATAAAAATGGCATTAAGGTTGCAAAGTCAAGCCTTCAAATTTAGGAGATGCCAGAACAAAGGTTTTCTTCAGAGTTTTAATTCAGCTCCTTTATGTGGATTGCATTATAATACGGTTTTTGGCTGCAGAGCTGAGTCCTTTGTCCCGCTCTCCTCTGCCCTGCTGCGCTCCTACGTTAGCAGAGAAAACAGAGCACGAGGGTGCTGGTCTTCCCTCCCTGCTACCTGATGCAACAGTAACTTCTGGATCAGGAACAAACACTGTGGAAATACAGATAGAATCCCTGGGAATTGAGTTGCCACATCCCAACAAGTTTCTGATGGTATTTTTCATGGCTTAGGCAGCTGTGGGTGGCTTTTCCACAGTAAGCGACGTGCCTGGCGCCGAATTCACTGAGTCGTCTGAATTTCAAAGCCGTGCAGGCCGGTAGTCACTCAACCTTATTGTTAACTTTAAGATACCTTGTTTGCTCTGGCTGTTGGAAATGCTTAAATTGTTCAAATGCAAAAACTTTAAAAGCTGCTTTATCCCACTTTCCCTCTCCCATCCCTGTTTAAAAAATACCAAAACAAAAAACCTGCCCCGACCCTCCCCAGCCTTCTCCAAGGGAAGCCTTTGGGCTAGGAGTAGGAAGGACCTGTGGCCGTCGCCGGCGGTGCTGGCTGTGCCCTTTAGGATCGCCGCACGCTGGAGCCACGCCGTGTGACGGGGGTGACGCTGAACCGTGAGGGGATGTCTCCCGTGCCCGGCTGTGGCTGTTAGCGCATCAATACAACTGTGCGTTTGTAAACAACGTGAGCGCAAAGTACTCGCTCTGCCTGTGTCTGCTGAAGAATATTGTACCCGCTGCGGTTGGAAGGGAGCTCTGTGGTGCGGGGTGGGGCTTTTTATTTACTTACTTATTGGGCGTTAAGTCTGATAAGGGACTTGCCTGCGCGCTGCCGTTTCGCGCTGCCGTGGCGGGGACCGGGGCGGCCCCGCCC